>NW_027413661.1:4838280-5140673 GCF_048544455.1 Silene latifolia | reverse complement strand
CCCTCTCCACAGTCAACACCATCACATGAATGCTAGCATTGCATTTAGTTAAAAAAGGGACACGACTACTTGCTTACTTCAGTTTTAATGAGAGCAGCTTACTCCTTAAGTTACGCCATTTGCTACACGAGTCGCAAATGCATGAATTAGATTGTTTATTTAAACACAAAATCTCATTTGTGACAGCACGTATCCGTCATTACCCGTCACTTGCTCCGACCCGTCTTCAACAAGACTAATTGTTATTTAAATGTCTTCTCCACATATCGTTTTCCGGGTTTGTAAACGTTTTAGTAACTATCGTCGATGTTTTTAGTAAAAGAGACGATGCTACATCTGGAAGTTTTGTCGGACTGTCTTCAACTGGTTACTCTGCAGAGCTTGGGAAGATGCATCACACTATTGAAGGCTTAATGGAGGAGATCTCAGAGCTTTCGTCGTATTTCCATTGCCTAGGTGTAAGCTTTATACCTAGGGATATGAACTACAGGGCTCACAAGCTTGCGAAGGAAGCCAGGAAGCTTTAGGACTCTTTTTTGCCAGTTGCCAAAAAAAAAAAAAAAAAAAAAAAAAACCCTATCATCTCATTAACAAACACAAATTCTCTTCAATTCAAAAAACCCCAAAAAATAACCAACACCTCTTCCACCACCATTGCCACGCCGGCATCGCCACCACCATCGCCACGCCGGCACCACCACCGCCACCAAACGTCTTAGGTTAGTGAGTTTTTTTTTTTAAATTAGTATAGTAATTGAAGTTAAACTTTGAAAGTAATGTATTTTTCCCTTATTGTTGTTGTTAGTAGATTTTTTTTTTTTTTGGCAACAATAAAGAAAGATTCCTTAAGCAGTACCTACCCGACTCTCCGAGTCGGACATTATTATTACATTACTTGAAAAGGAAATTAAACTAAGCATGGGGTTAGCAACCAAAAAAGGTTTCTTGAGGGGACGATCCGAGCTTGTCAAGTGAGCAAAACCTTCTTTTCTCTTCTTTATCAAGCGAGCTTCAGCGGAGTACCTGCAACAAGACTTACTTACGCCCCGAGGACGTAGAAGTTTATGGGTGAAAGATCTACTTGTACAGCAAGTAGATAAACTATGTCTTGGAGATTCGTCCCCTTGGCTAAATTTCTTCTTGGAAGTGAGTATTCTCCTTTTGAGTTTCTCATACCGTTTAAGAGGGTACCTGCAAAGTTTAGATAACCTATAGGCACATGATACTCTGTTAGACGAGGAAGAGGACATCTTATACTTCTTTGGACGAGCGGAAAATAAGAAAGGCTGAGTGCAAACTGAAGTGGCGCCATAAATTTTTGAAGAGAATGGCAAACTAGAATCATGAGAAATGATAGTGTGTGGTATTTGGAGGGTTTGAGTACCCAGAGTACTGAAGTTGTCACATATAGATGACGTGCTCGAACTTGCATCGGGGACAAGAGGCTTAACATTGTTGATATCTAGAGGAGACAAGTCGCCATTCATGGCAACCATCTTCTTCTTTCTACGACATCTCCTCCTCTTCTTCTTCTTACACTTGTCTCTTGTAGTGTCTTTTTCCTTTGTTTTCTCATTAGAAAGGATCCGAATTGTTATCGTCGACAAATCTCTTTTATGATAAAAGCTCACCTTTCTACCTTCAAGGAGCTTTTGATAAGATTGTCCATGGATCCTCAGTCGCGAATTTCCTCCACCCTTCTTGGAGAACTTAAGAACTGATGACTTATCAGACACGTACTCGTTCTTCTTTAAGCTAGTGCGCAAATCCACGCCACAAATAGTTTGAGCATCCTTCATCTCAATGACCACACTCTCGTTAACCTCTATACTCTTATCTAGTTTCATGATTGGAACATCTGTCATCTCCATCTTCCCAACCTCACAATCCCCAACACTCACGAATGTTTCCGGTACACGAACCAACTTCTTTTTTCTATCCACATCAAGTGTAGGAGCCACCTCCAACACTCTTTTACCATTCTCCTTCATAAGAAGATGACTTTTAACCACACCTAACTCCCTTAAAACATCCTTATTCTTCGGCTCTACCACCAAAGCTTCAACCAAATCTAATTCTGCTTCCAAAAACCTTTTCAACTTCATAAATGCTAATGCCCTACGAAATAAGGCTTTAACATTACGAGGAAAAGAATTTAAATTATAGAGCACAAGTCCAAAGTAGCTTGGAATTCATCAAGTTTGAGGGCACATGCTGCAAGATTAGAATTAAGCGAAATAGCAAGTTCAGATAAAGACTCAACATCTTCACTCCCAACACCACCAATACTCAAACCCAGCAGCTTACATGCTTCGTCGTAACAAGCAGCAGCCATATCATAATATTTTTGCCTAAAAAAGCCATTACCTCTTTCTTTAAGCTCCTTAACCTCAGTCAAAGACGAACCCCTGAAATTTCATAAAATTGCCCAACATCCTTTCCCCGTTATCATCCATAAAACCATCGTTAACATGAGCACAAGCAAAAGCTTCAAGGAATTTCTGATGACCACCGGTGGAAGTCATAATCTCAATACAGCTCGGAAACCCAAGTAAGAACAGATACTTGAAATGGACGCATAAACTCCGACAACAACTCCCGGAAAACAGAAACCCCAAACCAAAAGAGAAGATTGGAAACCAATTTTCATAGCAATAGAAACCAGTAGTTGAAGAAGATAAACAATGAAAAAAGACACTAATAAAGCTTACTAAACTAGACCACGATTCAAATAAAAACCAGAAAAACAAAAGAGGGAAAAAGAGTCACCGGCTTGTGGCAAGGAACGCAACTCAGTGACGAAGAAACGTCCCAAGGAATCGCACCACTAGATGGTAAACGCGAAGGTAATCGCACCACTAGTCGGTAATCGCGACACTAAATCCAGAACCGATCGACCTTGAATGCAAACACAAAGACCGGATGACCAGAAAACCCTTCTTATTACGACTATAAATTAAACTCGTCGGCGATCAAGGATTAAAAGGTTCGGCTCGCCGGCGACGAAAGTGTTGAAATCGTGGGGAGAAGGTCGGCGAGCCGAAGTTGACGGCAGTAGCAAAGTGTGGTCTAATTAGGGATTTTTTTTAAGAGAGAGAAAGGAGAAAAGGGGAATATTTCCACATTTTTAAATTTGGATTAGTTGAATTTGTTAGTAGATTATATGACTCGGATTTGGTTATTTAATTGAATTGATGTATTTCGTTTTCGATTGGGTTTGTCGAAGGATTGTTGGGTTGGCTGGCCATGGAGCAACTTTGGAACTCAACGTGGATACCATGGTAAAACGTTGAATATCAAAGTGGCTGTCATGGGTTAACGTCGGAATTCAATGTGTAACCATGGTGGCACGTTGAGTTTCAATATTTGGCCATGGTGAAAGTTTTTTTTTTCTAAAAAACTTTCACCATGGCCAAACGTTGAAACTCAACGTGCCACCATGGTTACACGTTGGGAACCAACACTCGTCCATGGCCGAACATTGAGTCTCCACGTTTGGTCCATGGTCGATTGTTGAATCTCAACATTTAATCCATGGCTAGTTTAATTTTTTTTTAAAAAAAACCGTGTTTAATACGTTTATTTGCCGATTTTTTAAAATTATTTAAGTTTTCTAGTTGATGTGCATTAATTTCTAACATTTTTTATTGGTTTAATGCAGATGAGAGATCGAAATGTAGTTGGTTTTTAGTAAAATTTGAGAGAAAATTGTTTACAGAGAGAAATGAGTGTAAATATGCAAAGGCATTATCGTCTTTTGGAATGAAAACGTCGACAATAGTTACTAAAACGGCGACGATGAAAATCAGCCCTCAACGTTTTTCGTCAAAGTCTCATTCTCAATAAACATTTTTGAATTTCCTTTGTTAAGTCCCGCGTCCCGACCCTTTTACGTGTTCAAAGATACTTATATATAACAATTTTACAAAGTATTATTATAAAACCGATACTTATTTTAATTAACTACCCTTGTAATGGTAGTTGGCAATTAGTTTTTTTTTCGCTATTTAGGTAAATAAAATGCAGTTTTACAATATATTTATCGTAAAATTGCATTATAAGAGACCTTCTCAGTTGGTGCGTGATTTATGTGTAATCACGGGTCATTTAAGTGTAGTTGGGTTTTCAATCGAAGTCAGTATAGACTCGGAATTGATATAATATGGGTTTGGAGGTGTGGAGTACACGCCCGTATAATCACAAACATTGAATGTAGCATGAACACCGTAATCCCCTGGAAACTCTAACTTGTAAACATTATCATTCACACGCTTTCAGCTCCTGACATTAACTTGTTTTTCCTTTTACCAGGAAATCTTTCTTTTCTAAGATGTAACCAAACCAAATCACCATTATCGAAACACTTTAGGCTTTCGATTTTTGTTATCTTTTCTCTAGTATGTTTCATTAACAACCTCAATTCTTTTACGGTCTTGCTCAAGTAAATCAATAATAGACTTCAGTTTTGCCTCGACATTTTTGTGAACTATTTCATCTTTTGACAATGGAATCAAATCAAGTGGTAAATAGGGATTAATACCATAAACGAATTCAAATGGATAATATTTAGTCGCGAATGTAGGCGACCAATATATTATAGCAAACTCAGCATGAGCTAACTTTAAATCCCAATCCCTTTTTGTTTTACTCACCAAAACGCGAAGCAAAGTACCCAAAATTCGGTTAGTAACTTCAGTTTGCCCATGCGTTTGCGGATGGTGTGAAGTACTAAATAGTAACTTGGTACCCAACTTTCTACATAGAGTATTCAGAAAATAGTTCAATAATTTAGAGTTTCGACCAGAAACAATTGTGACACCCCCATACTCCAAGTGCCTTACCAGGACCACTCAGGTATATGAACGTCACCATCTCGGTTACCCGAGGCAATGAATATCATAAACAATAAAGAAACGTACTTTAAAAGTAAATATAGTTTAAGTGATTACATGTTCAAAAGCAAAACTGATAAATCGAATACATCCAAATCCAAAAGTGTCTACTATCAAAACTGAACAACTAAGACACCGTCTGACACAGCGGAAGACTCTTCTGATGCCAAGTGATGACTCATCCCAGCTAGCCCAAATGCATCTTATCAAACCTACTCAACAACTGCTCACCATCTCCGAATGGATCACCACAGTTTTACAAAACAAACAACGGGGTCAGTACTAATTACACAATAC
Source organism: Silene latifolia (assembly GCF_048544455.1). NCBI lineage: Eukaryota > Viridiplantae > Streptophyta > Magnoliopsida > Caryophyllales > Caryophyllaceae > Silene > Silene latifolia. The sequence continues at coordinate 5,135,484 of NW_027413661.1, read as the reverse complement.
AAACCAATATAGAACAAATGCCAAACAACTCAATCAACACATCAAAACCCCAGTCTCCATCACCAACCTCCACACAACTGACTACACATTAAAGTGTGTAGTCCTGCCAGAGTACCCAACGGAACAGATACTCTACACCGCCAGTGGGGGACCGCAGCCGTTCCCACCTAAGCCCCGCTCATCTCCGTCGAGCGATAAACCCATGTTCATTAATGTGCACATCCCTTCTGTGGCGGGTTCCACAGAAGGCGAATCAAGGGCGTGAAGCCACTCCCGCAAGTGGCTCCACTCAGCCAGGGACGCACCCCGAAGATCACAGACAGATATAATAACAATCAACGATATTAATCAACAACCGTCACAAACTCCAGTAGTATGATAAATCAACAATAACAATACAACCACCACACACATCATGTAATTAATACCGAGTAGGAAACCCTACCTGGAAAGCAATCACAGAATCAGACGACCTAGCAGCTGTCTCAAAATCTCTCCTCTACGAATCCTCCTCCTATACCTACATTCATACAATTACTACCTTAACCACACAAAACATAAAAACCCCCAAATCCCCAAATTAGGGTTTAACCAACATTAACCAAATGCTATAAAAATGATATGTAGAACTTACCGTTGACGTATGGATCACAACGGTATAAAGAACAAAGGAAACCGACACCTCTAGCTCCGGGATTTGCCAATAATGCGAATGAGTCGAACAACGTAACTTGCAATCTCTCCTTTTTGTGTTTTTAGGTTTGTAAAAGTGTTTAGTAAAAAGATGACGGAGTATTATATATATTAATCCGCATTATTAACAAACCCGTCGCAAATCACCCGATAACTGACTTACTCGATCGAGTAAGTCACGTACTCGATCGAGTGCCACTTACTCAATCGAGTGCCAAGGCTACTCGATCGAGTACCCTACAGGCAGACTACTGATTCGTATACAAAACATACTTACTCGACAAAGTAAGCCCCACTCGATAGAGTACACAAAGACTCATAAAACCGTAGTATTACAGTCTTCCCTCCTTAAAAAAAACTTCGTCCCCGAAGTTCAAACCACGACAAAACAAAAAACACACTGACAATCTCCCGACACAACAACAAAAACAAAACTCAACATAAAACTCCAAAACATACTTACCAAAACAAACTCAACCCGACTCAAACAACTACTAACTATATCAAAACTAACATAAAACATGTAAAAACTCTTCGCGGCCATCTCCTACCCCCCCCCCCCCCAAAAGAAACAAGGTTACGTCCCCGTAACCATACATACCTGATAAAAAAGAGATGGGTACCGCTCCGTCATAGCCTCTTCTGCCTCCCATGTAGCCTCCTCAACCTCATGATTAGACAAAAGAATCTTAAGCAACACTGTCTCACCATGTCTAGTTTTCCTAACCTTGTGATCAAGAATATGTTTAGGCACCTCAAGATAAGACAAGGACTCATCCAGCTCTATGTTCTCTACCTCTAACACATGTGACGGATCACTAACATACTTTCGCAGCTGAGACACTTGACCCTATCCAAAGCAGACGGTAAAGCAAACCGATAAGCAACCTCTCCAACACGGTCTAAGATCTCATATGGTCCTATGAACTTCTGACTCAACTTCCCTTTCTTACCAAATCTTATGACCCCACGCATAGGAGACACTTTTAAAAGAACCTTGTTCCCAACCTAAAACTCTATATCCCGTCGATGTAGATCAGCATAACTCTTTTGTCGATCCTGGGCCGCTCTCATCCTCTGTCTGATCAGCTTAATCTGCTCCACCATATCATGTACCATCTCTGGTCTCAAAACAACTGCCTCAGCACTATCGTCCCAACAAATCGGACTCCTACAGCTCCTCCCATATAAAGCCTCAAATGGCGCTATGCCAATACTGGTGTGATAGCTGTTGTTGTAAGAAAACTCAATCAAATCTAACCTCTGTTCCCAGCTACCACCAAAATCCATAACACAAGCTCGCAACATATCCTCTAGAGTCTTGATGGTCCTCTGCGTCTGGCCATCTGTCGCAGGATGAAATGCTGTACTCATCTTCAAGGTAGTTCCCAAAGACTCCTGCAACTCTTTCCAAAACCGTGAGATAAATCTCGAATATCTATCAGACACTATATCTTTAGGCACCCCATGCAATCTCACCACATTCTTTCGATAAGCCATAGGTAACTGTGCCTTAGTCCATGTATCTTTCATTGGCACAAAATGAGCTGGCTTGGTCAGTCGATCCACAATAACCCATATCATGTTGTTACCCTGTTGACTCTTCGGTAAACCCACGATAAAATCCATAGAAATGGACTTCCACTTCCACTCAGGTACCTCAAGAGACCGAATCTTACCTTATGGTCGACGCTACTCCCCTTTCACTCTCTGACATGTCAAACAACGAGCCACAAAATCAGTTGTTTCTTTCTTCATCCCAGGCCACCAGAAAGTCTTTTTCAAATATTTGTATAGCTTGTCATCGCCTGGATGTACCGAGTATGGTGTGCAATGAGCCTCTGTCATGATCATCTTTTTCAGCTCTTCATCATTAGGAACACACCACCTCCCATCGAACCTCAGACTACCATCTGTATGAATAGAGAATTTAGACACTGTCCCTTTCTCTACTCCAGCTCTCCACTCCACAATCTGGGATCCAACACCTGTTTACTCCGAATATCATCATAAGATCAGGCTGCACTGTCAAATCTCCCATAGCATCCCCTTTTTGGATCATATGTATCCCGAACTTCCCCACCTCATCTCTCAATCTCATCAAAGATATAGCTGTGCACAAAAAATGCACACTCTTCCTGCTCAAATCATCTGCAACTACATTGGCTTTCCCTTTATGGTAGATAATGTCCATGTCATAATCGCCAATCAACTCCATCCATCTCCTCTGTCTCATGTTCAACTCCTTTTGAGTGAAGATGTACTTGAGACTCTTGTGATCTGAAAATACCTTAAAGGTCGCCCTATATAGGTAATGTCTCCAAATCTTAAGAGCAAACACAACCGCACCCAACTCTAGATCATGTGTAGGGTAATTCTCCTCATAGGGTTTCCATTGCCTAGAAGCATAAGCAATCACTTTCCCATTCTGCATCAACACACAACCCAACCCATTCTTTGAAGCATCCGTATACACCTCAAAGTTCTCACTCCCTTCAGGCAATGCTAAGATTCGAACTGTGGTCAAACGCTCCTTTAATGTTTGGAACGCCGTCTCATAACTTTCATCCCAGCGAAACCTGTTCTCTTTCCTCATCAAAGCTGTCATAGGTCTAGCAATCTTGGAGAAATCTTTCACGAACCGTCGATAATATCCTGCTAAACCTAAGAAACTCCTGATCTCTGCTACATTCTTTGGTGCTTTCCACTTGGTAACTGCTTCAATCTTTGCAGGACCCACAACTACCCCTTTCTTTGAAATGACATGCCCCAGAAAAGTAACTTCCTCCAACCAGAACTCACACTTGGACAACTTTGCATACGACTCATGTTCCCTCAAGGTCTGCAACACAATCCTCAGATGTTCCTCATGCTCCTCCTTAGTCTTAGAAAATACTAAGATGTTGATGTGATCAATATTTGAGCATATTTAGTCCCCGAATTAGCCTCGTTCCTATGCTTTTTAATGCATATTTGGGTCATTTACTATCTTTAGTCCTTTGTTTTGCATATTCTTTGAGCTTTTGTTTTCTTGGTAGGAGAGGAGTGCAAACCTTGCATTTTCATGGCAAAATAGAGCTAAATTTATCGAATCTAATGACCAAGCATCAAAGAGAAGACAAGACTAGAAGGCCTTTGTACATAATGTAGTAGATGGGCAATGATGAAGAAGATCCTTGCATCCTCGACAAAATCCCGGAGGATTATTGGAAGAAGAAAAGAAGAAAAGAAGAAAAGAAGAAATAGAAGCTGAGCTAAGATCCGCTCGTCTCACCCATCAGGACGCCCGTCCAGAAGCTCGCCAGGCCGCTCGTCCTTACCACCAGGCCGCTCGTCCAGAAGCTCCCCAATCCGCCCGTCCCGACCCTTGGACGCTCGGATTGTCCTCCAGAGAAACACGTCCTCTTCTTTCTTCATTCGAGATGCGCATATTTTTGGAAGACTAGCTAAAAGGAGACCCGCATCTTTTCTTGAGAAGAGCGATTCCTCAAGGACTTAATCGTCATTTAAGCCCTTAGTAACCCTAATTTGTGCACCTAATCCCCACTATAAATACCCCATTAGTCTAATTAGATTATCATGTTCTTCTTATCAATCTTTAGTGTAGTTTATATTATTCGAATCTCTCTTTAATCTTGTAATCAACTTCTAATCAAGTATTAATATAAATCTCATTTCCTTAATTTCTCTATTGTTCATCTTTTATTTTGGGTAATTGAAGATTATTTGGGTTTATTGGGAGATTGACAACCTTCCATCAATCATCAAGTACTTCTATTATTCTTTGCATTATTATTTTGGAATCATCGTTAGGTATAATTCTCTTAATCCCTTTTTAATTATTGTCATTTATTCATCATGTTTTGCTTTGCTAATATGATTGACAACCTTGTTAACATGTTAAACTTGATAATGAGTGAGTAGTTTCCTTAACTAGGGTTAATGGGGAATTAGGGGAAACCAACATGGGGGTTGATTCATGCTTAATTTAATATATTTTCATAATTTATTTGCTTGCTTGTTGTGATCTCAACTTATGCACATGTTATCTTTGATGAAATGCGAGCCTATGAATCCTTGCATTTTTTACCCATCACTTACCTTTTCAATGAGACTTGTAAGACATAAACCAACTCGAGTGTCATTAGACCATGCATATAGTTGAGTAGGGAGGATTAAGTCGACTTGTAGGTGTTGTACAATCTAATCGATTCAGCTCCGGGGCCCAAACCTTCCTAGGATTGTAAGATATAAACCAACTCGATCCTATCACAACAATAATTGCTTGCTTATAATTTGAGAATATGTTTGTATGATCAGTTCCCATGAATCCCCTATGAACCCATGGCACCCTAGTGCTTTTAATCAATTGTTTACATCTTATTTTAGTCATCTTGCTTGTTTACTTTTATTGTTATTTAGTTTAGTGATCTTCTTATCTCAACCCAAATTGTGACACCCCTAGACACCACTACTTGCAATCGAAAATCCTACATCAATACCCGTCCCTTGGGATCCGACCTTTACTTACCTCTTTACTAGTAGTAGAGTTGTTTGTGAAGTTATAAATATTGTGTTGGTCTAGGTGCTCCTAACGACAAGTAACCGAAATCTAAGCTAAGAAAGCGGACCGACCAGATGTCATCTATGAAAACCACCACAAACTTGTCCAAGAACTGACTGAAGACCCGGTTCATCAAATCCATAAACACAACTGGTGCATTAGATAACCTAAGCGGCATCACCACATACTCATAATGACCATACCTCGACGTGAAAGCTGTCTTTGGTATGTCCTCCTCTCTAATCTTCACCTGATGGCAACCTGACCTCAAATCAATCTTAGAAAAGACTGCTGCACCACTAAACTGATCAAACAAGTCATCTATACTTGGCAAAGGATACTTGTTCTTCACTGTCACTCTGTTCAGCTCCCTGTAGTCTATGCATAACCTCAAGCTCCCATCTTTCTTCTTCACAAACAGAACTGGTGCTCCCCCCACGGTGACACACTAGGTCTAATGTATCTCCTCTCAATCAGATCATACAACTGCTCCCTTAGCTACTCCAACTCCTTAGGACCCATCCGGTACGGTGCCTTAGAGATTGGCCCCGTCCCCGGTTTCAGCTCAACACCGAAATCTATCTCCCTCTTTGGTGGCAACCCCGGAGTCTCATCTGGAAAGACATCTGGAAACTCTCCCAAAACTGGTATCTGCTCAACTGTCAGACTCTCCACTCTATGATCCCTCACATGGCACAAGATCAACAGGCACCCTTTCCTCAGATAGGACTTCAAGGTCACTGTTGAAATCAACTTAACTATGGGTTTGACAACAAACCCACGATAAGACACACTAACCCCTTAGGACCTCTCAGAGAAACTTTCTTTTGATGACAATCTATCTTAGCTTTGTAATTTCCCAACCAATCCATCCCGACTATCATCTCAAAACCATCTAAAGGAAACTCTAGCAAGTCTACAGGTAGATCAACTTGCCCAACTAACATTAATACACCTCTATACAACCTCCCACAAGATACAGACTCACCCGAAGGTATAAAAACTTCCTCTCTTATAGACTCCTACTCACTCAAACCCAACCTTTTAACATGACTTGATGATACAAATGACTTTGACGCTCCCGAATCAAACAAAACAAAGGTATAAACACCATTAACAAGAAAAGTACCATTGGTAACAAGAGCATCATCCTCAGCTGCTTTCTTCTCCATCATAAACAGCTTGCCACTGGTCTTCTGCCCACCTCCCTGGACAGTACTAGCTGAGGTAGTCGGCTTAGCACCCGACCCTTGGTTGTTGTTGGTGTTCGTAGCTGGTTTCTGATAAGAATTACCGCCATTGCGGTTGCCCCCACTGTTGTTGTTCTGAACTCCCCTATTGTTCCATGACCCAGCCGGTCTGTTGCTCGCATAACTCTGTGCAAGACCCTGTGAAAAGCTCCTATGTAACGGCCTCTGGAAACCCCCACTCACCGCACTGGTGCACTCATGTCTCTTGTGCCCCACACCACCACAGTTAAACAGGTCATTCCCCAGCTACTGCTACCACTCCCACGGCCACGCCCATATGAAGCCCCAGCACTGAACCCTGAGCCCGAAGAATATGCTCTCACCTAATTATGATTACTCTTCTTATAGCTGGACTGACCACCTCCTTCACTCTCAGCTTTCCTCTTCTCAGCACCTCTCTCTTTGGTTATCTCAACCAACCTCTCAGCCCTCCCAGCTCGCTCATAGACTTCCTTAACATCTGTAAGGACTCCCACCGGTAGCTTCTACATAGTCTTGGGGGTCAACCCTTCTCAAACACCAAAGCTAGGTTCTCCTCACTCAGCCCCATATCCTCAGCGTATCTGGACTTCTCATTAAACTTACGGTAGTACTCAGCCACCATCATATCAGATGTCATCCTAAACTCATCGAACTCCTCCCTCAGCTTACTCTTCACATATTCCGGTACAAACTCACGTCTCATAGCTTTTCCGAACTCATCCCAAGGTATTGCAGGTGGTCCCTGCTTTATGTACATCTCCCTAGCACTCACCTTAACCTTATCCCACCACTCACCTGCCACTTCCCTCAAGTAGAACACAGCTTGTTCCACTTTCAACTCATCCAGGTAGTGCACCAACTCCAGGATATTCTCAATCTCCCTGTGCCAATTATCCAGCAGAATTGGCGCCCCATTTCCATTATACTCTTTAGGATTGAACCTCGCTATATGGATGCTGATCTTGGAGTGATCAACCTCCTTATCCTTTCCCACTCTCTTCAAATCTTCCGTAAGAGCATCTTGGTGCTCCAACATCTTTACTATGTCGTCAATGTTCATACTCAAAGCTCTAGCATACAAGGCGTTTCTTTTCGGCAACATCTTGTAACTATATAATAAAAGGTAGACATAAACACTCATACTATAACCCCAAACATGCATACGACCTGTATAAAACCCACTCGATCGAGCCCCGAAACCCACTCGATCGAGATGAGGATCGCCATCGAGTGCCCCACCTACTCGATCGAGTGCCTCGACTCCAGAACCTGATCAGAACACTGCTCAAAAACATACTCGATCGAGCTGACTAGCCACTCGATCGAGCTGACCCCACTCGATCGAGTGCCCCTACCTACTCGATCGAGTGCCCAAAAACACGCTTCTGCCTAGAAAACACAAAACTACCCACTCGATCGAGTCAGACCCACTCAATCGAGCCTCTCACCTACTCGATCGAGTGCCCCCACTCGATCGAGTCATGCAGAATCGTATAACTACCCGCATGCTTATCTTTCTTTCCCAACTATACATCTATATAACATTATTAAAAGGCTAGCCTAAAAAAGCCACGTAGACAATGCCACATTGGATGAAAAAAGCCACGTATGCAATAACAATGTGACTTGGCAAACTAATATGACATGAATTATCAATTTATTATTATATTGCATTAATTTAATTCACTTATTTTCTTTACAAATCCATCCACATTCCATTAGCTTTAAACTTAATTAACTAAAAAAAAACTACAATAAAAAAATACGCATTAATTATAAGTTAATAATTTCAAGATATTTCATATAGAGTAGTATTATATGTATTTGAAATAAAAAAACCGAATACATGAAATTAAGAGCGAAGAAGAATAAATGAAGTTGAAAAAAAAAATTGTACCTATACAATATAGTTAAAAGGCTACTTAAAACATTTAATTTTTAATCCACATGTCGATTTTTTATTGGTAAATACTAATTCATCTATATTGATTACTTGATTATTTATTTATATAATATTATAAAAGTCTAGAATAATGTATTAAAAAGTTATCTTTAAAACTGTTACATGCTTATAAGTATAAAAAAATTAAAAAAAATATTATTTGTAAACACAAAAAATAAGTTAATACAAACTCTTTATTTTCCTCTCATAAATTTGGTTATTAATCTAATTATTCATTTAACCTTTAATTTCTTTTATTTAATAGGATGGTTTTTTGGTTTTCTCTCACCATCATTATAATTTGTAGTTATCATAAATTTTTTTATCTCCCTTTTAATTCACAAAATCGTTCCTCTTCCCTCGAATAAATTGTTGAATTTAATCAATAATTAATAACAAAAAGTTTCCTATATAATTATTATAACAATCCTAATTTTCATTTTAATTCAAAAAGTTGGTAGGTAAAGTATACATACATAGATAATTAAATGAATTCTTTCGCTTTTTATCCTTATTATGTTTTAAATTTATTAATAGTAAGAATGTTATTTAGTTATTGTTTTTGTGTTTGTATTGAAATTTCAGGAAGATGACATACTCAATTATCAATAGCATTGCATGAAATCTAACTATCTAATTAAAAGGGTAGCTTAGAACATTCAATTTCATTTCACATGACATTTTCACACCCCATTAATTCTTATTCAATTTTATTGATTATTTAATTATATTGACAATATGACATGCATGGAATAATAATTGAATTTATAAAATTATAATCTATAATTAAAAAGTAAGCCAAACTATCTACCATCATCTGAATGTCATATTTTAAATTTCATAAGATAATTTCTAAACCACTCTTATGCAAAGTGGATTTTGTAAAAAAAAAAAAAATATGAATATGAATAAAGCAAATCTTATACATTCCATTTCTCCTTTCCTCCATATTTACGTCTATATTAAATTTCATAATAATGAGGAAAATCTATAACTCAATAATCTAAATATAAAATATATAAATCTAATTAAAAGGCAAGCAAAACTAACTATCATCATTTACTTGTCATATTTTAATTACATAATAAGACAACATCTTAAATAATTCTCCTGTAAAGTGGATCTTGTAAAAAAATAAATTATAACAATAATAATAACCAAGCAAAACTTATACATTCCATTTCTCTTTATTCCTTATTAATGTTTATATTAAATTTCATAATAATGAAAAATGATGCTCAAAAGTCGTGAACCTTGATTGATATTTATGCCTATATTAATTTTGATAATAATGAAAAAAGGATGCTCAAAAGTCATAAAACGCATCTTCAATTCTTTATATATTTTTGATGGAAGACAAAATTTATAAGCCAAAATTTTTCTTATCTCTATCGTCAGTAGAACTAAATGTATCATTAAACTTTTCTATTATTCTATTAACATCAAGCCAAGTATATTAAGGTTTGAAAATTATTAACTAATTTATTTACTTTTTATGTAAGTTCCATTGGGTTATGAAATGTTCATCACATTTTCAATTTCATCGATTGTGTTTGTTTTGTTCTCATTTAGGGGATATCAAGATTTGTGGTGTTGAGCTATTCAAAGGTTATATACTTACATCTCTACGACTTCATTCTCATTCCCTTTTTTTTTCACTATTTAAGAGGAAACTTAAGTTAACAACGATAATATTGTATAAAACAAATTTCACTATTTTGTTGGTTAATTCGGACTAATTATTGAGTTACTTTTTTTTATTATAGGGTCGATTCGTTGGAAAAAGAAGACTATATGAAGAAGTAAAATACTAGGATAGCTTAAATAACTATATATTGGAGACTAACTACAAGATTGACGACATCAACGTGAATGACTAATAGTTTTTTTTCTTTTTTTTTTTCAAATGTATATATTTTATTTTGGTATTTGTTTGTTTTTTTTCCATCATTTTACCTTCGAAAAAATAGCAATATTCACCTACTTTGGCTTATTTAATTTATCGACTTTGATCTTTATGTTAACATGTAAATGCCCGTAATCTTAGTACGCAATCAATGATGAATTATTCATAAGGTGAGCTTACTATATGTTTTGATATTTTATAAAATTTCAATTAATAAAAACACTAGAAACATCACACTCAAAACAAAACATCCCGTGAATTTCACGGGCCACAAACTAGTTACAACTTTATATACCAACATAAAGCAACAGCAATTCGTATATATATAAACAATTCTTTATATACTCAAGAAGATAACTTTGCTTCCATATTTCTAGCATACCACATTACAAAACAAACAACATGCCTCATTCATCCAATCATACAAGTCACATACCTTTCAACATTTACTCCTTACCTCCTATCTTCCACATTCACACATCCACCGTTCCACACCACATGTTACTATATAGATACACAAACCAGAAGATAACACATACGATCCCGACACGTACCCCATGTGACCGGTTCAAAATTGTAGGGCGAGTTCGCGACTTTAGGACGTCTCCCAAGCCTTTGCATTAGCTCCTAAAACTTCTACCCCCGGTTCATTTTAATTTGACTCCCTAAGTTCATTAGGTTAATTGGTTACAGGTTTCAGGATCGTCGCTCTGATACAACTTTGTGACACCCCCATACTCCAAGTGCCTTACCAGGACCACTCAGGTATAGGAACGTAACCATCTCGGTTACCCGAGGCAATGAATATCATAAGACAATAAAGAAACGTACTTTAAAAGTAAATATAGTTTAAGTGATTACATGTTCAAAACCAAAATTGATAAATCCAATACATCCAAATCCAAAAGTGTCTAATATCAAAACTGAACAACTAAGACACCGTCTGACACAGCGGAAGACTCTTCTAATGCCAAGTGATGACTCATCCCAGCTAGCTCAAATGCATCGTATCAAACCTGCTTAACAACTGCTCACCATCCCCGAATGGATCACCACAGTTTTACAAAACAAATAACGGGGCCAGTACTAATTACACAATATAAACCAATATGAAACAAATGCCAAATAACTCAATCAACACATCAAAACCCCAGTCTCCATCACCAACCTCCACACAACTGACTACACATTAAAGTGTGTAGCCCTGCCAGAGTACCTATCGCAACAGATACTCCACACCGCCAGTGGGGGACCGCAGCCGTTCCCACCTAAGCCTCGCTCATCTCCATCGAGCGATAAACCCACGTTCATTAATCTGCACATCTCTTCTGTGGCGGGTTCCACAGAAGGCGAATCAAGGGCGTGAAGCCACTCCCGCAAGTGACTCCACTCAGCCAGGGACATACCCCGAAGATCACAGATAGATACTACAACAATCAACGATATTAATCAACAACCGTCACAAACTCCAGCAGTATGATAAATCAACAATAACAATACAACCACCACAGACAACATGTAATTAATACCGAGTAGGGAAACCCTATTTGGAAAGCAATCACAAAATCAGACGACTTAGCAGCTATCTCAAAATCTCTCCTCTACGAATCCTCCTCCTATACATACATTCATACAGTTACTACGTTAACCACACAAAACATAAAAACCCCCAAATCCCCAAATTAGGGTTTAACCAACATTAACCAAATGCTATAAAAATGATATGTAGAACTTACCCTTGACACAAGGATCACAACGGTATAAACAACAAAGGAAACCGACACCTCTAGCTCCGGGATTTGCCAATAATGCGAATGAGTCAAACAACATAACTTGCAATCTCTCCGTTTTGTGTTTTTAGGTTTGTAAAAGTGTTTAGTAAAAAGATGAAGGAGTGTTATATATATTAATCCGCATTATTAACAAACCCGTCGCAAATCACCCGATAACCGACTTACTCGATCGAGTAAGTCACGTACTAGATCGAGTGCCACTTACTCGATCGAGTGTCAAGGCTACTCGATCGAGTACCTTACAGGCAGACTACTGATTCATATACAAAACATACTTACTCGATAGAGTAAGCCCCACTTGATAGAATACCCAAAGACTCATAAAACCGTAGTATTACAACAATGGTCTTAGATATACCATGTAAATGAACCACCTCGCAAAAATACAAATCAGAAACATGTGAGGCATCATCCGTTTTATGGCAAGCAATAAAATGAGTCATTTTAGAAAATCGATCGACAACCACCATTATTGCATCCTTCCCTCTTGGTATCCTAAGGAGAACAACAATGAAGTCCATAGAAATATCTTCCTATGGATGCTCGGGAATAGGCAATGTCAAATACTCTTCAGATGTGAACTTGCTCTTAGCCATTTGACATGTAACACATTTAGCAGTCAAACTTTGAACATCACCTTGAATCTTCGCCCAATAAAAATGTTCATGTAGAATGTCAAGTATTTTAGAAACACTAAAGTGACCAGCAACATCTCCCCCGTAAGCTTCTCGTACTAACAACTCATCAACTGGACATTTAGGAACACACAAGCGATTCCTTTTAAAAAAAAATCATCTTGTAGTGAGAAGTCTTTCAGAACACCATGTTTATATGTAGAAACAATATCAGCAAAATCCATGTCATTGTTATTGTAAGCTTTTAACATCTCAAATCCAAGAAGTCACACATTAAGTGTAGTCAAGAGTACATAACGCCTCGATAATGCATCTGCAACGGCATTACTCTTACCATCGTTGTATTTTGATGAAAAATTAAAAGATTGCAAAAATTGAACCCTCTTAGCATGACGTGAGTTAAGCTTGTGTTGGCCATTTATATGTTTTAATGCTTCATGATCAGAATATAACACAAAATTATTAGGCCTCAAATAATGACTCCAATGATCAAGAGGTCGTACAATTGCGTAAAATTCCTTATCATATGTCAAATAATTGCTTCTTGATCCACCAAGTTTTTCAGAAAAAATAAGCAATTGGGCATCCACCTTGAAGCAAAACAACTCCAATATCCACTCATTAGCGTCACATTCAACTTCAAACGCAATAGAAAAACCAGATAATGCTAGCATATGTGCTTCACATAACTTTCGTTTTACCTCGTCAAATGCGTGTTGATCTTGGTCATTCCATCCAAATGATCCTTTCATAGACATTCAGTTATAGGACTCATAATAGTGCCGAAATTGTGAATAAATTGGCGATAAAAAGAAGCTAAACCATAAAATGATCTTAGTTCTGTCACATTTATTGGTGTAGGCCATGAACACTACGCCAAATAAGACATCCAATAACGGTAAAAAAATGCAAATTACCATTTTTAAATAGAAACACGGGACCGTTATTGCAACGACGGTTGTTAAATATATACAACGGTTGTACAAATAACAAGCGACCGTGACTGTTGCTAAATCTTAAGAACAGTATCAAATCCGTTGTCGTAGTTTACTATTGACAACAACTTATCGTTCCAAAACCGTTGTTTAATATTATATATAATAACGGTTCATTTCGTTATCTTATTTAATTGAATGTCAAAATTTAACAACGGCTTTATTGCGTGCAAAACCGTTGTTATATTCATCTGTTGACAACGGTATGTAACCGTTATCTATTTATATTGATGAAATTTTGTCAACGGTTCTGCTTAAATAAACCGTTGTAAACATTTTGAACTCGACAATGGTTATCGTTCGTCATCTTATATTTTTGGCGGTTTGAATGGGAGGGAAAATATGTCAACCGTTATTTATCTAAATAAAACCGTTGTCAAATAATTGTTTGCAACGGGTTGTTTTTAACCGTTATCGTTTTTATTTTTTTTATTTTTATAATTTTAGCCTGTTCTAGCAGCTGCTGAAATGCTATTTTTTCAGCAGCGTTTGTAGCAGATGCTGAAATGCTATTTTTTCAGATGCTGCTGAAAATAGCATTCCAGCAGCTCTGCAGTGCAAAATTTCAATCATGTATCAAAATATTACACCCCACAATCAATTAAACCCAGTTTAAAAACAGTACAAACATGATGATCAACATCCAAAACACAACTGCTATTGAGAAAACAAAAGAAACCAATGCACAAAGGATCTATATATACACACTCGTACATAAAGCATGAGAAAACTATTGAGACCTCACTAATGAAACAACATAACTGGCCCACATATGTCTCATCTGGTTGATGTCCTCTAGCGAATATTCCGAGGCTTTGTTGAGTATTTGTGGAAACTACAATTCAAAATATACATAATCAAAATAGATGTAATACATGGGAGTATACAGAATTGAACTCAATTTATGTCTGAAATAGTTTTTAAATCACACTAACCCGTATCGGAATGGTAGATAGTTTTCTGTGGATAACCTCCCACATAGACTGGCAAATGTAAAAACCGCATTGTTTGTCGTCTGGTGCTTTAGGAGACTATTATATAAATCACATACAAATCAGCTGAATTAGATAATCAACCTCTCTCGCAAAAACATTGATTAAATGACAGGAGTAATTATTAAGAATACACTTACTAATAACGTGATAAAATTGGGAATAACGTCGCTTTCATATTTCCAAAGTGGACATAATCTTCTTTTTGCTTCAAAAACACTAAATCATAAATATACACACATGCCATTATTATTTGCATATATATGTCTCAAGTCATACAATAACAAATGACATTATTGAAGGTTGTAAACTTACTCAGTTATCATCCTTACACAACTGTCAGAGGGTTTGCCTTCGCGAGAGTCAATCCAGTACACTATTTTTGTTTTCACTTGGATTCCCAGTAGCACCCAATGCTTCCTATTCATTTTGAGACATTGAACTGTTAGTTCATTTACATGCATTTAAGCATGTTAATTTCATTACAATAATAACGTACTATACATACATATTCTCATTGCAGGGGGCAAGCCATAGTTTTTTGGACGACATCAACCGACGAGCGATACTATTGATTTGTTCTTCGTATGAAATTCTTTTAATAGAGAACGCATTAGGACTCAAGAATCCGTAGGCGTAAAATGAGACCTTCCACTCAGCGATCTGATTATTCAGGTACCTATTACGCCACATGGAATAAAGAATGTTATTGTGATTGATAATTTAAACAAACATCATTATTCGTAAATGACTTACTTCATCCAAATCAAAATGTGAACAACATCTAAATTGTTAAGGTCGACGAATTCCATCAGTTGCTTCGGTTCCAGTACGGCTACATCATCTGCGCCCATAATTTCCTGTTCAATGTTAATAATGACTACATCCCCTTTAGGTGACTTCTTTACAGCCAGGTTGTGCAAAGCCATCAGCGAAGCAGTTTTCATTTTTTTCTTATAGTCACACGATTCATAATAAGAATCATAAGCATGCTTGACTGCAACAACTTTCGTTGACGTAGTAGTAATTGCTTTAGCTGCTGCCATGTCTTTGCTTAACCTCTGCAAATGTAAAGATTAAAGTACTTGTGTTAATATTCATACCCTAATATATTTAAAGAACATGTAATAATTAACGTCTGCGTATAGGTACCTCGGGGATGACAACATTGATGAGGTTGTTAGGCCATAACACATAAGGGCTCAGGGCTTCTTTCAAATACGTGACCTCCTCAGTAGGAAATGGTACCTGTACTTCCCCATACTCGTCTTTATATAATTGGGACACTTCCACTTTACAGAAATTGTGACGAAGGGCTATACCATGAACCTTAACTCCGGTCGTAAGCGAACACGTATCCCCTGGCAACAACAACTTTCTGTTTCCCCTGTAAATAGAACAAATGACAAGGCACCTTGCAATCGCCCTTCACGACAGCTTTAATCAATTAGTACACATACATTCACTACCTTTAATAAATTTCATAAGTAAAAAATGTGTACTGAGATGAATAATTATAAACTAGCAGCTATTACCTTTTTCGGTGTAGAGAAGAACGTCTGATCATCAACTACCTCAATCTCTTCCTGTGTCACTGCCTTACTGGCTTCCTCTTCTTCTTCAACTGCCTGATATCGATCCTCGGCTCCCACCTGAGTCTCCTTTGCCATTTCCTTCTCCCTTGCCATGTCCTCCTCGGCTTCCTTCTGTACATTAACACTTGTCCATATAACCCGTACTGATTTTCCAAATCATATAACACATTGTATATATATAAGACATAAATATTATTACCTCCTTCTCCTCCTCCTACTCATCCTCCTCCTCCTCCTCCTCCTCCTCCTCCTTCTCCACCTCATCTGCTTCCTTTATGACTTCTTGAACCATATCCAACTCTTTTTCTGATGGCTTTTCCCCCGTTTCCAACATTCTCATCATCAACCTGGCTATTTTATGTAGCTGTGTAGTAGGATTAATGTCAGCATATATAATTATAAATTATGTTGGTTCAAATACAGTATTTATAGATTACCTTCTTGGAATCATCACCACTTCGAGTAGTGTTCCGAAAATACTTACTGATACCAACATGCGTCGATACCTCTCTCACACGACCTGGATGCTCTGCTTTACCGATTGCCCTAGCGAAAATGTCATCACGTCCTTCATGCTTCCATTTTCCTTCCTGTACCTCCTTCTCACAGATCCTCTACATACACATAAAACCATTAAGCAACACACAATTATATAACTCCGACTACCAGTGGTAGGAGTGACATATTTATTCAAACTTACAATTTTCTCTTTGATGTCCTTGTCATATTCAGTTTACGTCTTTCCATTCTTAGGAGTGTGACCTTCCACCCAAGCGTCATGATGACTGAATTTTCTAAGCTTTGCCTACAATTCATTCATCACATTGATATCCTCTCAAAATATGTATGATTACGATGAACATATAGCATCCGACTAAAACACCTAATAGTCTAATACTATAAGAATTATGTACTTACAAGTTTCTTCTTAATCAATCTATAGCCACCTCGGGAGCCGTAAAAGATGGTCTTTTTCTTTGAAATGTTCGCCTTGTTCCTCTCACTCATAGTCTTCATCAAATAAATTGTATCAAGAAATGTAAGCATGACCAAACACTAAACTAAGTATACTTCTTTACTTATTATTATTATTAAGTTACCTTAAACTTGTCAGACTGCCTATAAGCGATATAACTATCCCAATGGTCTTGACTGACATACGGATACTTCTTTGTTGGTGGGTTCTTGTTCATCTCCCCGGTTTCCTTGTTGAACAAGTGGTTCTCAGCCATCTTTAACTTCCAAGAACTGAGGGCTTCCCCTATCTTTGTTTTTAGGTACTTATCATACTTTTCGGGGACAACGTAAGCTAACTGCGTATATGATGAGCATAGTTGGTGCAAGTGTTTCGGCTAATACACATATCAAGTAGTAAATTAATTTCAGCAAAAATATTTATTATTGTATATACATACTTTTATTCTGCTTATTAGCATGGTGTTCCGTATTTTACTCAGTTCACTGATACGCGGCGTACCGAGAGGCACATACTGTCTTACACAACAACCAATCCAACTCGCAAAATACACAACATACTCACCATATGGCAGCCCCGTATCGTTATCCCATTGTAAAGGATTAGGTATCTTTGAATTTATTGCTTCTAGGGAAACTCTATGTCGCATTCAACCCGAAGTGTGTTGCAAATTATTCTCATCACCTGAGTCGTCGCCTGACGCATTTCCATCGTTTATTTTACGCTTTTAGACCATATCTAAAGCAGAAATTAATAAACAAATAATAACAATGCTTACTTAGAAAAACAAATAAATGTACCGAGAGGAACGTTTATTACTTCTTTAAAGAGGAGAATCCGAATTGATCTGGCGCCGGCAATGGCGGCGATGACGATGATTGCGACGGCGATGGGTAGGCTAGTGGTAGAGGGGAATCTCAATGTTTGAGAATATTATGTGGGGGAGGGGAAGTTGAAAGTATATTATGTGTGAATAATACAACACTTGCAAGACCTTGTTTATTGGAAAGTAATAAGCACGGTATAAGAAAAACCGTTATATTTTGTTTCCAAACAGACTACGATTTTGTTTGAAACCGTAATTGATTCGTACTATCTACAACGGTTCAGAAATTACCGTTGTCTGTAATATTTTCACGTTGTTTGATTTTCCCGCCAAGAAATAAAGCATCATTTTTATATACATAACAACAGCCTAAATCGTTATAACTGTATACGTCCTTAACAACGGTTTGGGTATAACCCTTTTATTTTATATTTCATTGTGTTTGATTTTACTGCAAGAAATAAAGCATCATTTGGTATATGCCAGCTAATTACAATATGTTTCTTAGAAAATCTTGCTTATATTTCCATTAATTTAAAGGATTATAAGTTTACACATAAAGAGTACAAACTACCACCGTACATAATAAACTAGGTAAATAACAATTAGAAGAACAAATTTGACAATTAACTTAAGCCATGCCTCATTATTTTTGAGTTCTATGATATCCATGGTTAACTTCTTACATTCTTCTTTTGCCTTCAATATTTCACTGTCATTTCTCCGCTTCGATTCTTCAAATTGATATAGTATACTTCTCACTTGAGTAATCTCGATATCCATGCTCTTTTTCTCATTCACTAACCTGTTTATAACCTTCCCCTGCCACTCAGTCATTGGTTCATCAACCCACTTAAAGGAATTGCATCCACGCATTTTAGTCTCGGGATTATAGAATTTGCAAGTAAGAAACTTTCTTCCCGGATTTTGCAAAGTCCAAGAAGTCCGCAATGCTGCCGGAACTGAGCAATTACATGTCCCTGTTGAAATAGATGAAGAAGAAGAGCTACCACTTGACATAATTTGAGTAATAAGAGAGAGAGAGAGAGAGAGAGAGAGAGAGAGAGAGAGAGAGAGAGAGAGAGAGAGAGAGAGAGAGAGAGAGAGAGAGAGAGAGAGAGAGAGAGATGAAGAAATAAAGAAAGAAAGAAAAAAGGTTATTTAAAATAATGTTATTCAGCAATTGCATAATTTAACACGGTTTTTATAAGAACCGTTGTAATTATCTTATTAATATCATCGAATTTCCATTTATTTTTAGAGGTGTCTATGATCTAACACGGTTTTTATGCACTACCGTTTTCATTTTTAGAGGTGTTTATATTCAAGATGCATGTAAAGAGTAGAACTATATATTAAAACGAGCATATTATACAATGACGAAATAAAAAAAAAAAAACAGTACAACAAGGAAAAAAAAAGAAACACAATAAAAAATAAAAACGACAAAAACAAACAGCTAGCTAATTAGTAAATTAATTAATCAAACACCCTAACAGGAGTTTGACGAGGAGATGGATACTGAGGATAAACTTGATTATAAATCAAGCTTACTACATCGACATCTCGACGGTGATCTAAATGAGGCACTTCTTCGTCTTCCCATGATTGCAGTACATTAATAAAACTGTACGGTATGAACTTTCTCATCAGATGAGTGTCCTCATCGGTGGCAACCCATAAGTAAGGCCCAGCGTGTACATAACGATCCTTAGGGTCGCCGTCATAATAGTCACTTTTTCTCTTTGTTTGTCACGTGATGCATACCTTGCAGCGAGTTGTTTTGCTTGGCGAAAATCGTCAAGACCATCCCCTCGAAACACGATCAGAGCATATCCAAGAAATCCACGACCAGAATTCCAAGTCGGGTGGATTGCCCTAACATTTGAAAACCCATTCTCAATGAGGATGTCCCTTAATGGGTTAAGAGACTTAGAAGCTCGCTTCCCAGCAAAATCGCGTATGACTGGGAGGTTGTGAATTATGCACGTAATCGGGTTGATATAGCAGGTTACCGATTGCTGAGAAGGTGCGACTGCAGATGATGAAGAAGACGACGCCATTCTTTTAATTATTATATTATTATATGTATGTATATGTAGATTATTAAAAAAAGTGAAGTAGAAAGGTTAGTAATAATAAAGTGATTCTTATTGTTACTGCAAATGTGATGCTATTTATAGTAGTATAATAAAGCTATAATTAATTAGATTAATTTCATCCATACCTTACATTCAAACTTGTATTAATTGTGCATTCATGCATGCATGAGGTGAATAATGGTCAAACAACCAATAATAATAGGGCATGCATTGGTAAAACCATAAACTTTTCAGTTTTGGATCTGTATTTAAAACGGTTATAAGAAAAACCATTGTTTATTGGTGTAATATGACAACGAATTTAAAAACAACCGTTGTTGATATATGAAATATGATAACGGCTTAACAAAGAACCGTTATCTTTTTGTGTTATACGGTCAAAGAATCAATACTGCAACTTTGAATCAGAAAAAGTAAAAAATTACATGGCATGCATTAGTCAAATCACAAACGCTAGAAAATCACAGATAAATAAATAATTTTTTTTTTAAAATGTATAATGTCCAACCGTTGTTGATATGTGAAATATGATAACGACTTAACAAAGAACCGTTATCATTTTATGTTATACATATGGTCAAACACGCAATACTGCAACTTTGAATCAGAAAAAGTAAAAATTACAAGGCATGCATTAGTCTTGTTAAGTAATTGCACCGTTGTGTTTTTACTAATTGGACAACGGTTTTTTGATAACCGTTGTGTTTCTTGTTAAGTAATTGGACCGATTCTTATTTAGCTTTTACCGTTTCCACTTTCCAATTCATAACTTGTTAAGTTTCCAATTCTTATCTTATTATTATACCGGTTCCAATTCTTACTATCTTATTATACCGTTTCCAATACAACCCAAACTCATTATAAGTAGAATTATAATTTTCACAATCTTAACTTATACCGTTTGCACTTTCCAATTCTTAACTTGTTAAGTCCTCCATTAATTTTCCACATCGATTATGTCGTAAACTTCATCAACTTACAGTGGTTCATATTATTCATCCGCTGATGATGATGATGAAGCATCATATGAACCTCTTATAGGGCCCCCAAGTAGATTTATGTATGCTAAACCTTTACGTGCATCATTCACAATCTCCCGTATACAGAGGACAGGCATGGAAAGGCTATACTCTCGTATAGGCTTGACTGGTTAATAGGTTTGATTCGGTTAGCCGGATTGGATTTGGTTCAAACTATTTACCCTGACAATGAT
This sequence comes from Silene latifolia, assembly GCF_048544455.1. NCBI lineage: Eukaryota > Viridiplantae > Streptophyta > Magnoliopsida > Caryophyllales > Caryophyllaceae > Silene > Silene latifolia. Next base: position 5,114,020 of record NW_027413661.1, on the reverse strand, counting down.
GGGCATCATGGCTTCGGGCGGTGTGCCCTCATCGAGTTTGGCGGGGGTGAGGAGCGGGAATGCTTTCGTCAGGCTCGCAAACTTGAGCGGGCATTCTATAACAATGACTCTTCGAGACTCTGGTTTGATCAGGATGAACAGCGTATAGGCCCATATTTATGGGTTGCGAATGAATCTGACCGTCTCCTACTACTTCCGATCCTGAACCGCCAAGGTCGCATTGCCGAGCAGGGGACAGTGCCGTTGCAATGGAAAAACGACTGTGTGGATTGGGCTGAAGGTGAAAGAGACATATATGGTGATATTGTCTCTGAATTCCAGAGGATGGGGTAAGAAAAAACATAATCCCTCCATTCAACTCCACACTACACATTTGCTTTTTCACGTTTGTCAACGCTTGTTTTACGCGAGTTTTTTTCTTTAGCTTGATATTTTAATGTACTCCTAAAAACCTAAGTCATTATAATAAAAGTTTGATATTTTTGTGGTGATATTGTCTCTGAATTCCAGAGGATGGGGGTATCAAAAAACGTAATAAAAAACATAAATAATTAAACTTTAATTCAAACCACCACCATAATCCAAATACAACTTATAATACCAGATAATAATTAAAGAGTTAATTATTAGAATCTGATGAAGTATTAGGATACTCATTATGAATTTCGGTATAGAGCAAGTCGTAGATCGGCCCTTCATTATCACCGGGAAGCGCAGATGGAATGACCTCTCTCTCCCATGACATAGGCACGGTGGCAAAAATGTGATGCTTCCTGCAATGTTTCAGCAGATGATGATCAAGATGGGTCGCAACCCATAGATAAGGGCCTTGTTGTTTATCATCCGAATAGAAGTCCTCTTTACCCGCATCTTCCCCCGCAAATCTAGCCCCTAATTTTCTTACCTAACGAAAACTATCATGGCAGTTGGCTTCGCCAAACACGATAAAAGCGAAGCCTACAAAACCTTGCTGTTTGCAGACACATGGTATACTTTTTTAACCGCGGTGAAACCGGAGTTATGAAGCATTTCCGTCAACCACCCTAAATTAGGGTTTAAACCCTTTTCCATTCACACCATAATGAACCGGGAGATTATGGAGAATCCAAGTAAAAGGTTGTGCGTAACGAGAACGTGATTGTAGCTCACCAGCCATATTTTTTTTAGAGAGATATTTAGAAAGAAATTAGAGAGTAAATGTTTGATAATTTAGAATTTGACCTAAAACATTATGAAGACATATTTATTGAATTATTTTGGTCAAATTGAATATTATTGGTCAAATTGAATATTTATCAAAGTTCAGTTTTGAATACAGTAATCAAATTGAAAAATCTAATCAAATACTGACAACGGTTAAATTGAAACACCGTTATCTCATAATAGACAATAATAACGGTTACAAAGAATCCGTAACAATAACATAACAACCGACAACAAAAACCGTTGCCGGTGTTAATTTAGTAACGGTTTTCGAAATGCCGATATCTTAAACTGGTAACGTTTTCTAACAATCGTTGATAAGAGTTATACTATAACGAGTTTTTGGAAACCGTTAAAATTTTTTGACAACGGTTTGTTAATTAGCTGTTGTCAAATTATAATAACAACGGTTTTCGCGGGAAACCATAATTCCTATTAGCGCGATCTAGGTTTCCGTCAATATTTTGAAAACGGTAATCTAAGTGTCGTTATTAAATGCATTAAACCGTTGTGATACGCTCCTTATTGATTGCCAGATTTGGCGTAGTGGAACGAATAACTTTAACTTTTGATTGATCAACAACTGTTTTAAAAATGATCATAGGATTTGTAATTTCTCAAAAATGATGTTTTAAACCTGTTTTATGAACCTTTACTTTTTGTGCGACGGACTCTGCCAGCTTTTGGAAATTGATCTGGAAACCTTGATAAGTTGGAATTTAGAAAAAATACTTTAGATAAGAGTTGGATCTAAGATTCATGGGGTTCCAACCCAATAAGCCTTGCAACAATTGGATTTTTATGGAATTAGTTAAACATTTTATAGCAAGCCTGTCCGGTTTTGGAAAATCACGAAAAGTCGAATATGTTCTTAAAGTTGAGATTCCTATTAACTCATGATGAGTCTAGGTTATGTGCATGGTCAACTAATTGAGAATGTGGCAATTATACATAATTATATTATGTAGGTGATGGATTTGTGAAGAATCATAATTGATTGCTTGTGATCGGAGTATTGCGAAAGGTAGGATTTTCCTACTCAACTTGTGTTAAATATCTATTTACCTTGTATTGACATGAGAGTACTATGCTGACATGATGGTTATACTGAGCCTTTGAGTAGTATAATATGTGAAAGCGATGTTATGCTGAGCTATTAGGTAATACACTATGTTGCCACGGTCTTATACTGAGCTTATCTTGTGATGAGGAGTTGCTGGAGTTACTTCTATTTTTTTTATTATGGTGAGTCATACGTAATTATATGTGAAATTGTGTTGGTTGCCTACAGGGTAACATTGTTATGAGATATTGGTACGCCAGACACAATTGCGGTTGTGGTCCTGATGTGTTATTGGCAGGCCAGACATACCTATAGTCATGGGCCTGAAGAATTGGTTGGCCAGGCACAGAGAAGTAGAAGCGCCGTGATCCTGATAACATGTGTGAAACAATAATGAGTACGACATAGTAGTGTCACGTGCATGTTTAGAGGCCTTGAGTAGTGACCACGGTTGCAATGGAGGCCGTGAGCCTAAGTTGTCGTTTGACATTGTGAAACTGTCTTATTGTGATCATTGCAGAAGTATTTATTTATTATTATGAATTGTTATTTCTGGGAATTTATACTTAACATACATGTAGTTGAATGTGTTTTGTTTTGTGTAAATTATCACCTATTTCCGGAGTGGCCTGTGTTGATCCATTCAATGATTTATGATGAATGAAGAGCAGATAATAACACATGTTTAGATGATTAAAGATTTGGTTGCTGCTGTTGTTGTGTGCTGAGAGGAGGTGGGATGCTGAGTTGCCAAGCGGAGTTAGACGAGTCTCGCCTAGTTTGTCATGTTGTTAGACGGTTTTAGTTGAGATACAATATTACTATTCGTTGAGTCATTTTATAAAGACTTGTGTTTTTATTTGGATAAGTGTAATAACATCTATAGTTTTATTTAAAATACTTGGTTTGTTTCTATTTGATATACATTGCCTCAAGTAACTGAGATGGTAATAGTCTTATTTAATTAGGAATGTCTTGCTAGAAGCTCCTGTTTAAATGAGAGTGTTACAGGACGTCCCTAAATTGAACAACCCATTCATCTTCTCAGATTAGGACATCCATACCTTTGGAGCCAATCACAACTTAGCACTCTACATAACCGTCCGATTATCAACTCAGCATTTCCATGTCACTTTCATAGCTATGTATTGCAAAATGCCCTGGATAGGCTACTTTGGTTCAGTTTGCCTTAATTACAGGAACGGACCCGAAAGTAGTGGAACCGTACCCTTTTCAGTCCTTTTAGCATGTATTTATGGAGATGGAAGGTTCTGAGCAGAATTACTATGCCTCGAGAAGCGTGAAGGAGTCTCAGAAGCTAACCAAGGAAGAACATGAGCTGTTTCAGTAGCTGAGTACTCGATCGAAGACTTTTGCTGGTCTCTCTGTTCGATCGAGTGGTTTTGGTGGTCACAAGTGGTCGATCGAGTCCTTGATGAACTCGATCGAAATGAGGCATTTGGAGTTTACTCGATCGAAGACCCTACTTGTTCGATCGAGAGTTCTGGCTGAGGATTTACTTGATCAAGGAGATTGAAGTCACTCGATCGAGTACTTTCCTGTATACACGGGATTTTATCTCTTATTAGACTTAAGTTGTTTATTAGTTTTGGTTAATAAATATCTTCCCTATATAAGGTGAAGACGTAATTAGATTAGATTTATCTCTTAACCTCTTAACACTTCTTAATCTGATACTTTTGCTCTTAATTACTGCTAAGACGATATCTCTCCTTACTACGTTGCTCTTGATCTTTTACCGGATCTCGAACTTTGTAATCATTCTTTCTCCCTTATTCAATTTAATCCTCTTTTGCATCCTTTAATCCTTGTTCTTAATCGTTGTTTTTAATTAATTGTTGTTGTTAATTTATGCAATTTCATTGTCTTAATATTTATATCATGTCTCTTGCTATTTCATCTATCATTGTTATTAGTTTCATCAAAAGTATGAGTAGCTAATTATCTTTATGTTAGGATTAGGGGAGCCATGGTAGTGAATAAATGATGTTGTAAATAGATTAGTTGGTATGATTGTGAGAACTGTTTTATAACAATATAATTGTAATCGTTTAGTTGAGGGCACACTTCTAAATCATTTAATTTGGTTAAATTTAGACCTAGACCGAGAGATTGGAATGAACAGACCTATTATGAACAGTAGACTACACTAATGAGGGAGAGAGCTAAGTTAGTTGTATTTTAGGGCAGAAAGTGGACCGAGAGGACCTTTCCTTTACCCTTCTCACATTAGACCGACTGAGCTATTTATGACTGAATTGGCTAATTACCATGGTGAACCGATATCCTAGCATTCTTCTCTTTATTTTATCACAACTTAATTCTCTTTATTCTTATTGCTCTTTATCACTTGCCTTAATCTCATTTAGTTAATCAGAAATCAAATTCAAAACAACCAATTGTTACCGTGATAGACTTAGATAACAGGTAGATATAATAGCCTCCCCGTGGAGTACGATACCCGACTTACCTCTACTATATTTATTAGTTGAGCCAGTTGGTTTATTTTTGATAGGGTTGCGACAACCGTGTCAAATTTTGGCGTCGTTGCCGGGGAGGCAATTAGCCTATTTACCTGCTTATTTTTGTTTGTCTCAGTCTCAGGGAATTTTTAATTCCTTGAGACAGTTCTTATTTATTTTCTCTAGTTTTGTTTATGCCCAGGTCTAACAGGTCAGAATTAATACCAGCTGATCCTGAACCAGAGCGGACTTTTCACTATAGACAGAGCTTGTTGAGAAAGAATCGTCAAAAGGAAGCCTTGAATACTTTTGACCCTGATCTTGAACACTTCATTTTTGTAGAAGACCAGTCTTTAAGTGAAGACACTTCTATTTCTGCAGCTAAACCTGTAAAGATGGCTAATATCGCTAGCCATTCCGAGCCAACAACTGCTTCTATTCCTAAAGGTTTCACCCTTGCAACAGAAGATGGGAGTACATTCGACATTCGTCTTTCTTATATCTATCTGGTCGAAAGAAATATGTGTCGTGGAGTAGCTGTTGAGGACCCGCCAAACCACATGGAGGTCTTTACAAATTACTGTTCTACTATTCCTGCTACTATGGGAGTGACACATGATAAGATTAAGGAGGTTCTATTTTCTTTCTCTCTGACTGATGGAGCCCGAGTGTGGCTCACTGATCTTGATAGAACTGCAGCTGGGAATACCAACTGGGAGACCTTAGTCCTTGCCTTTTACAAAAGGTACTTTCCTCCGCAGAGAACTAACCAATTGAGAGAAAAAATTACAAGTTTCAAGCAAACTCCAGATGAGAACTTGTATGAGGCATGGGGTCGGTTCAAGAAACTAGTGCGGTCCGTCCCTCATCACGGTTTCGATCAGTGGTTCTTGTGCAATCAATTATATAATGGGTTGTATGACGACCACTGTGCTATTTTGGATGCTGCATCCAATGGTCCGTTTCAAAAGAATATTGATGATGACAAAGGTTGGGGGATCATAGAGGAGATGGCTATCCATTGCGCTGAATATGGGAATCCTAGAGGGGGAATTAGAACAGTTTCTTCTATTGATAGTGCATTGGTGGCTCAGCCGGAAGCCATGAACGCCAGATTTGATAAACTTGAGTTGCAGGCTACGGGGAATCAACACACGGTTCACTTGTTGACTAGACAAGAGACCGTCTCATGTGAGAGATGCGGTAGTAATGATGGTCATACTACTGTGGACTGTCTAGCTGAGAAGGAGCAGGTTTTTGCCTTTCAACAATACAGGTAAGGAGGCTCCTATTACAATAATCAAGGGGGAGTCCATCCTAACTTGAGATGGACAAGTCAGAATGTGCTGAATCCTACACCTCCACTGCAGCAACAACCATATGTACCACCTCACAAAGCTCGGCAAGTCTTTCAAAAGCCTCCATCTTTCCCACCGCCTAACAAGGTGCCTCTTGTAGTGGCATAATTGTTGGAGTAAGTGTCCTCAACAATAGTGCGATCACATGATTAAATCTCATAATAAGAATACGGAGGGGATGATCCAATTATATTGTCAACTGATCAACATTAATCGGTAATGGTTGGCTAACTAGAGTTTGACATTACTGTTGTTTGACGGTGGTGATCAGTTGATCCCTTAAGGTCACACCTATAGGACGATTCCCAAACTGTAAAGTTAATTAATTATATATCGATACAGATTAATTAATTCTTTAAATTGAACAAATTTTATTTATAAGAGAGAGTTTTATATCTTATTGTAATGTGATTAAATAAGATTCAATTTAGTAATTATTATGTTATATTACTAAAATTGATTAATGTTTATGAAAGATTTGAGATAAGAGTAATTAGTTAATAATAATTGCAAAATGTTGTAGATTATATTAACTATACTTAATGTGACCCATTTTATACACATGTAATTGTGAATTACTTGTTAAATTGTTAAATATAATTTATTTAATTTGAAATGTTATTTAATTAGTTAAATATGCATTTATATTACAAATGACATGTTACATGTCACATATCACAACATATTACAAATGACAAATTACAAAGATAAAATGGAGGTCCATTTTATGCATAAAAACCGATGGGACTAAGGGTTAGTGGGTGATATTTTTGTCATTAGATTATTGCATGCTTTAGGACATCATGGTGACACTTATAGCATGCTTAACCCTAGGGTCCTACCCTAGTGTTTTGAGAAGACAAAAAGCAAGAGTAGCCTTGCCTTCCTAAGTGACAAAACCGGCACCCCCTTCCCCCTTTTCATTAGATTGTTTTCTCATTTTTCCTTTAGAAGAACAACTCTTATACTTTCTCTCTTATCTTCTATCATAAAAATTATTTTATAGATAATTTTTGTTCTAGATCTAATGAAACCTCTAAAAATACTATGGTAGTAATGAAAATAATATTAGATCCAAGTTTAAGGTTACTAATTCATAATACCTAGTTAGTATATGAATTAGTGTAATGGGAATGTCTTGGGTGCAATTGAAAGGAGAGTTTCTAGCTTGAAACTTTGGAGGATCATCCTATTATTCATAGCTCAAGAACAAGTGAAGGTAGAAGACCTTACTTGTGCCCATTTCGAACCATTTAACATTGTAAGGAATATTGTTTTCCTCTTTATCTCTTTTATTTTGTTATGCATGCAACTAGATCCACTAGTTCTAAATCAACAAGTTATTTAGATCACCATTAGAAGAGTATAATAGGGTATTTGAACCTTACAATTGGCATCAGAGCTTTGGTGTTGCATGCATAATCGGTTTGGTTTTTCTAAGTTAAATGTAACCTAATTAAAACTAGATATTTTGTGATTTATAAGGATTATGCCACGAAAATTTTTGCATGTAATATATTCTGGTTCTAAAATGTGTTTAGGTCATATTGATGATTTATGGATGATTATTGCATATTTTAATGATTATAAGTGAAATAATTACATTTTATTGAGTAAAATGAACTTTTATTTACTAAAAATAGTTAAACTTCACTACTAGCCGTGATTTTTTTTAGTATGACCTCAAATGCATATTTTATGTATTGTATGTAAAATTTCGTATTAATGTGATTAATATTGCATGATTTATTATTTTTATGTGATAAAAATGGTATAAATGGAGGTTAAATGACTAAAAATAGTTAAACTTCGAAATATGCCATAAAATTTTAATATGATGTCACATGCATATTTTGCAGATTTTATGTAAAATTAGAGATAAATGCGGCCTTTTTATAGATGAATGTCATATTTTATTTATGTAATTTTGAATTATGTAATTTATCTTAGTATGGCCTTAGTTTTAATCGGTATTACCCGTAATGTAAGGAATTACCGATTCGGTTGTAATTAAATGTGATCTCGTATCACTTTTATTTTTATTAATTTTTTATATTACAAATGTATAATAGGAATAGCTATGTATTTTATTATTATTTGTAATTCCGGACTTCCTTTAAGACGGTGCCAATCGGAAAGGCGTTCCGATCAAGACAAAGTCCTTGGGAAGCGTGCCACTTTGAAGATTCAAGGAACCAATGGAGTTGGTTTCCGAATATGTAATAGAATATTAGATTTTCTATTTTAGGAAGGCCATACTAGGAAATTTATTTATTGCTTTGCATTTTTCCTTTATATGTTTGCATGCATTGCCAAATCGCCATAAACAACACATGTATATCATATCGAGTATTCGACCGTGTCAATTATAATTATCGTAAGTTCGAAGTTTTAGTTCACTTAAATTTGATAGATAATAAATTGACTCGACCTCTCACGTTATTAAAAATTGAGATTAAGCCTTACCAAATAGTAGGACCCATGACTCCCCATGACATTTGGGGTTGGTTCGGTTTTCCCGGGGTGCTTTCATTTATCATTGGGTAAGTGGGGTAATAAAACGTGATTACACGCAAAATTTGGTTGGACTCAACGGGACATGAAGACTAGTCTTATGTTCCGGGGCTAGAGATGAAATTAACGTAATTTCATCGACCGAGAGTTCTAAGTATAGAATCGGTTAAAGAGTTAACCCACCGAGTTATATTAATGAGGAATGTGTCGGTTTTCCTGTACCCAAGTTAATATGGATTTGGATCTCGGAATCATTTATATAATTGGGTGGAGGTCATTATATAAATGCTAAAACATGCTAAAATGTTTTCATATATTACTATGAATGTTAGTTTTTCCACTATTTCGTTGTTTATGTTGTTCTATTTCATTACTCCTACTTATATGCGATATCATTCCATTGTAACACGAGTCTCCACTAAACCACTATTGCTAACGACAAAGAATCTCTTTCTAAAAGGAACCGTATCAAAGCTTGTGGACTAGCTCGATAGGAATCGTTCTATTCCATAGAACTCCATAAGAGTTGTCCTATGTCATATAAGATTAGCATCTTAAATTCCTAACATACCTATGTATGAATTCTTGTGAAGAAATATGACTAGAGGTAATGACTAGTCAAAATATGTTTTGATGATATTCTTCTATGCATCCATGGTTCAAAAGTCTTATTACTCAACCTAAAAACTTGTCATCAAGCATTTAAGTTGTTAAGAACATGACAATGTTAAATTGGTAAATTAATTTGTTAGAAATTTTGATTAACCAAATACCACAATAGAGTTCATCCTTTTGAAGGATTAACTAGGAATTTAAATGAAGATAAGTCTTCATCAAGTAGAAATTCTTGAAGTGAGTGAGAGCAATAAGAAGTAAGTACCTATCTTAATTGTTAAGGATAGAACTAGGCTCAAAATAGAAGGTGTTAGACACTAAAATAGATACAAACCTCAATAAGTAAAGATCAAGGAAGCTGGTCGTGTGAATCCAACATATTCCTCCTTCAATATCTATGACATTGACATTGCATTCTTGCCAATTACCACATCATGAGTATTTTATACGAATTTGTGGATTTCATCACAATACTTGGCATTATCGTGTGATGAATAGCAAGAATAAGTTCAATAATTTGCATGAATGGAACTAGGGTAGTTGCCATTTCATCTATGGACATATAAGTGTTATAGTGTACTCATTTTAGTTTTGTATTTAGAAATGTACCTCAATAATTGTTATGATGTACACCAACTCTAAATAAGAATATAATTCAAGTTTTTGTATAAAACACAAAGGGTTTCTCTTTTATACAATTAAAACAAGCGCTGCGCCCTTACATACCACGATTAAGTTTATGGTGAGACCATACAAATCAAGGTAATTATATTCAAACTAGAAATAAAATGTCATATATACAAGACTCAAGTTTGTAACCTCAATCCTTTCTCAATTCTCGATTAAAAATCATATTTAGAAACTAGTTTTGACTAGTCTCCCAAACCATTTGATTGGGAATCTTGTGGTGTATGTGAATCTTGTATTCAAAGCAAGTTAATTCATGACTTTTTCTGGAAAAGGATTATGAATAGAGCAAGATATTCGCCCAATCTACACTTTAAAGTGTATGGCCGAATACAATTTCAATCAGAAAAGTTTATTACTTCTTCATCTCTTTTACCAACTAATTAGGTAGATACTTGATGTCCACTTAATGAGGTAAGAAGAGAAATTCTTTGAATAAGTTCAATGAATGTTTAAAAAGTGTCAAAATCTACATATTATAAAACCAAAGTATTAGTACTTTGTTAAAATGGGGAACAGTAAAGTGATGACTTTTATCTGCACCAAAAAGAGTGTGATATCGTATCGCAAGTTCACTTTCATTATGATATGATTGAATCTTAACATTACAGCTGGAGGTAGTTTCTGTTATAAAATTGTCTAGCATTTAAATTTTCCACTAAAATTAAACATGATTAAAGCAATCATCTACTTTTCATATGAGATATGGTTAGGCATGGTACCTAAATTGTAGCTTGTTTCGATAGCAAACATGTGCTCTCTCTTCTTACATGATCACGAGAACAAAGGGTTTGTGGCTCGTGATGCTGTCTATTAAGAAAAGATAATTATTTCTTAAAAACAGTGGGAGAAAATGTTCAAGAGCCACAAACTGAGAATAAGACGTAAGAAGATGTTCCTTCTTGGCAAAATCAGTAATTATTTATTCAAAATCTAAAGTGGACAGGAGTCATGTTATTTTGAAAGTAACAAGCCTGTAACTTATTAAGATGCTTTATCTGGTGTCAACTCCACAATAGTCCGAAGTGAGCATAAACATGAAGATGTTTATTTAGCTTGGTTGATTGGTGATAAAGGGTTTTGCACGCAACAACAACACCTCATTGAATTCGGATATAATTTGACAGTTGGATTTTAAAAATCATCTTGCATGAGTTTTGTAAATCGCAACTATCCTAAGGTAGGATACAAACTTGAGAAGAAATATTAAGTAAAAGTCAAGAAGTTTAATTGTATGTTTTTGATCATGTGAAAAACTTTTCTCGAATTATCAAGTAGTTCTGTTTATACATGGAGTTTAGTGGGAGTAATATGGTGTTACTAGTCTTATGTGTAAGAGATATATTGATCATTTTGAATGATGGAAGACTTAGGAGAAGAATAATATATCTCTAAGATATCCAGACCTATAAAGATAGTTCTAAGAGGATATTAGCATTAAATGAATATTCTTATGTTAATAATAATCTTGACAAGTTCAAAGGTATTGAACATGTAGAAATTGAATCTACATGCTTCCGCTGCGGGATTAATTCATTACGCTAAGATGTATCACCATTATTAAACTTCGTATACTTGGAGTATAAGGAGAAGTTATGAATTGAATCTTTGAGAGAAGTCTCTATATAGCCACATAGTTCATTAGTTAGTACTCAGGAAGTACTAAAAGTATGAAGCTAAGCATTCAGAACTGAGATGGATTTATGTGCAAGGAGTTACACAAAAACCATATTCTAAACACATAAGAATGGTTAGAGAACCATCTTGGCTATATTATTTAAGGAGGATATCTGCTTGAAACATCCTAGGCAGTTGAACAATGAGATATACACAATGGAAATTGAGTACACTTGCAATCATGACATATGCAAGAAGGAAGGGATGATACTAGGATTCGATTTTATGAATTGGAGGAATTATGGTAGTTCGTTCCAATAACCGAAGGTCCTATCCCTACACACTGTGAGGACAGTGGGAGTTATTCAAAGGCAAGAGAGCCCATGTCCATATTGGATCTAGACACGTACTCAAAAGATTATTCATAAGAATGAGAAATAGTATATAGTAAGGTTAGGGAAAGTGCAATGTATTGCTAAAACTTGCTAACCAAGGCTTTTTTCATAGGCTAAGCATGATAAGTCATGTCATTTCAATTGAATTGAGATGTTCAACTATATATAAAATTAAGAATGAATTATAGATTTTGTAGTAACTGATATTGTATCAATTTTACATATGTGATAAAGCATTCATCGTTTGAGTTTTATACAAAACTCTTTTCTTTAATACTTTGTTTTTCCAAATAGGTTGTCGAGATAATGTTGAATCCTATTTAAGTGAACTGGATTAACATAGTATTGGCCCCTAGTTGCTTATATGAGGTGACGTCTCGACGTGACTAGAGTGTGATGCAATTGATGGCAAGTTCAAGTGCCATAGAGTCATAAGAGATGACTAGTCGATCACATAGGCAGACTGTATGAGACACTCTGTCGGGCAGTGACATCTTGTAGAGTTCTAGTAATTTTTATAAAGCCTGGTCATGGCGAGAGTTACTATAGTATTGTTTTGAGTCAATTCTTTGACGAGAGACTGTCCGCCCAAGGTGGCACAGTTTCTGAGTGACTTTGATTTATGCTCTGCGACTGTCGTAACTGAGGTCAAATGGTCATCTTCTGGGCCATGATGAGTTGTAGCTATTCGAAGGGAATAGTGCGATTAGATTTGTCCACCCCCTTGTCAGGGTTATCTAAATCTCAGGGCCACTCGAGGAGTAGTGAACTGCAAATGCGTGGCCATGCTCGGAAGGTATCTACGTTTGATCGAACGACCGAATTGGAAAAATTGGGTGCAATTCCGGTCAGACAGTTACTCTCCAGATCGAGGAAACCACTCAAGATATGATCGAATGCAAGTACGACCTGCAAGACACCTTGCATTGAGTGTGAGATGATTTAATAGGATAAGAGAATTGGTGATGCACACTTATCTCAGACAAGTGGGAGATTGTTGGAGTAAGTGTCCTCAACAATAGTGCGATCAGATGATTAAATCTCATAATAAGAATACGGAGGGGATGATTCAATTATATTGTCAGCTGATCAACATTAATAGGTAATGATTGGCTAACTAGAGTTTGACATTACTGTGGTTTGACGGTGGTGATCAGTTGATCCCTTAAGGTCACACCTATAGGACGATTTCCAAACTGTAAAGTTAATTAATTGTATATTGATACAGATTAATTAATTCCTTAAATTGAACAAATTTTATTTATAAAAGAGAGTTTTATATCTTATTGTAATGTGATTAAATAAGATTCAATTTAGTCATTAATATGTTATATTACTAAAATTGATTAATGTATATGAAAGATTTGAGATAAGAGTAATTAGTAAATAATAATTGCAAAATGTTGTAGATTATATTAACTATATTTAATATGACCCATTTTATACACATAAAATTGTGAATTACTTGTTAAATTGTTAAATGTAATTTATTTAATTTGAAATGATATTTAATTAGTTAAATATGCATTTATATTACAAATGACATGTTACATGCACATGTCCAACATATTACAAATGACAAATTACAAAGATAAAATGGAGGTCCATTTTATGCATAAAAACCAATGGGACTAAGGGTTAGTGGGTGATATTTTTGTCATTAGTTTATTGCATGCTTAAGGACATCATGATGACAGTTATAGCATGCGTAACCCTAGGGTCCTACTCTAGTTTTTTGAGAAGACAAAAAGCAAGAGTAGCCTTGCTTTCCCTAGTGACAAAACCGGCACCCCCCTTCCCCTTTTTCATAAGATTGTTTTCTCATTTTTCCTTTAGATGAACAACTCTTATGCTCTCTCTCTTATCTGCTCTCATAAAAATTGTTTTATAGATAATTTTTTTTCTAGATCTAATAAAACCTCTAAAAATACTATGGTAGTAATGAAAATAATATTAGATCCAAGTTTAAGGTTACTAATTCATAATACCTAGTTAATATATAAATTAGTGTTATGGGAATGTCTTGGGTGCAATTGAAAGGCGAGTTTCTAGCTTGAAACTTTGGAGGATTATCCTATTATTCATAGCTCAAGAACAAGTGAAGGTAGGAGACCTTACTTGTGCCCATTTCGAACCATTTAACATTATAAGGAACATTGTTTTCCTATTTATCTCTTTTATTTTGGTATGCATGCAACTAGATCCACTAGTTCAAAATCAACAAGTTATTTAGATCACCATTAGAAGAGTCTAATAGAGGTATTTGAACCTAACAATAAGTGATGTAGTTGAGTTGAAGTCGATGATACAGCCATTGACTATTCAATTGTAGAAAAGTGACCAACAGAAAGATGCCTTTATCAAGTCACTTGAATCACAAATAGCTCAACTCGCTACCAATCAAGCTTCGAGGCAGCCGGGCCATTTAGCATCCGAACCTGATAAGAAACATCACGAGACGGTGAATCTGATAAATTTGAGGAGCGGTATTTCCTATGAGGGACACAAAATGCCGATTCAAAGTGATAAATCAGACCCAGAAATTGAAGTTGCTGCTCATGAACGGTCGCCCTTTGACGAAAATATGCTGAATCCGAGAAAAGTCCTCGATCGAATGATCTCAGTTGGTCGATCGAGGGAAAATGCTGTGGAAGTTGCTCGATCGAGCACTGTTGAAAAAGGGGTTCTCGATCGAGTGATTGCAGATGCTCGATCGAGTGAAAAGGTTGAGAAAGTTACTTGATCGAAGGGAACTGATGCTCGATCGAGTAAAACTGATGCTGATTACGAGAACTCTTTGGCAAAAAGAAATGAAAGACTAGCTATTCCCATCACGACCCTGATGTGACCATAATTTAAGCACATTTAGTCCCCGAATTAGCCTTGTTCCCATGCTTTTTAGTGCATATTTGGGTCATTTATTGTCTTTAGTCCTTTGTTTTGCATATTCTTAGAGGTTTTGTGTCCTTGGCAGGAAAGGAGTGCAAACCTTGCATTTTCATGGCAAAATGAAGCTAAATTGATTGAATTCAATGACCAAGCATCAAAGAGAAGACAAGATTAGAAGGCCTTTGTACATACTATAGTAGATGGGCAATGATGAGAAAAGATCCTTGCATCCCCGAGGAAATCCTCAAGGATTCTATGAAGAAAAAGGAAGAAAAGAAGAAGGAACGAAGCTGTAAGATAATCCGAGCGGATTGTCCACAAGACGCCCGTCCAGCACCCACAATCCGAGCGTCTTCCCCCTTTGGACGCCCGTCCAAAACACCCACAATCCGCCCGTCTTCCCCTTCTGGACGCCCGTCCAGAATCACCAAAATCCGCCCGTCCCGTGCCCTGGACGCCCGGATTCCCTAACAGCCTTTTCGTCTTCTACAAGCTTCAAGGAAGGATGCGCATCTTTTTCTAAGACCGGCGAAAGGGAGACCGGAGTCTCCCTAGAGACCGGCGATTCCTCAAGGACTTAATCGTCATTTAAGCCCTTAGTTAACCCTAATTTATGTACCTAATCCCCACTATAAATACCCATTAGTCTAATTAGAAGAGCATGTTCTTCTAGGCAATCTTTAGTGTAGTTAATATCAATCAAATCTCTCTTTAATCTTGTAATCAACATTTAATCAAGTTTTAATACAAGTTTCATTTCCTTAATCTCTCTTTTGTTCATCCTTTATTTTGGGTAATTGAAGATTATTTGGGTTATTATTGGGAGATTGACAACCTTCCAATCACGCATCAAGTACTTCTATTATTCGGTGCTTTATTATTGGAATCATTAGTAGGTATAATTCTCTTAATTCCTTTTAATTATTATTAATTATCTTCATTTATTCATCATGTTTCACTTTGTTGGTATGATTGACAACCTTGCTAGCATGTTCAACATGATAATGAGTGAGTAGTTTCCTTAGCTAGGGTTAATGGGTAATTAGGGGAAACCAACATGGGGAATGATTCATGCTTAATTTAATATGTTTTCATATTTTATTTGCTTACTTGTTGTGATCTCAACTTATGCACATGTTATATTTGATGAAATGTGAGCCTATGAATCCTTGCATTTTTTACCCATCACCTATCTTTTCAATGAGACTTGTAAGACATAAATCAACTCGAGTCTCATTAGACCATGCATATAGTTGAGTAGGAAAGATTAAGTCGACTTGTAGGTGTTGTACAATCTAATCGATTCAGCTCCGGGACCCAAACTTTCCTAGGATTGTAAGATATAAACCAACTCGACCCATCACAACAATAATTGCTTGCTTATAATTTGAGAATATGTTTGTATGATCAATTCCCATGAATCCCCTATGACCCCATGACACCCTAGTGCCTTTTATCAATTGTTTACATCCCTTTTTAATCATCTTGCTTGTTTACTTTCATTGCTATTTAGTTTAGTGATCTTCTACTTCAAACCCCAAATTGTGACACCCTTAGACACCACTAGTTGCAATAGAAAATCTCATCTCAATTCCCGTCCCTTGGGATCCGACCTTTACTTGCCTCTTTACTAATTGTAGAGTTGTTTGTGAAGTTATAAATTGTGTTTTGGTCTAGGTGCTCCTAACGACAAGTACTGAAAACTAAACCCTCAAAAGGGAACACGGACCAAAAATGGCGCCGTTGCCGGGGACGGTGTTAACTTGATTTAGATTTTCTTATATTGTTATTAGTTGTGTCTTTCTTTGCCTTGGGGAAGTAAAACTCCTCAAGGTTTGTTCTAATTATTTTCGAGTTGTTTGATATTTTGCATGACTAGAAGATCACAAGGTAACTTGTTACCCTTTGATCACGAAATTGAAAGGACTTTGACAAACAATAGAAGACTTGCTAGGAGAACTTTGAGAGGTATTGGTGAGGTTGTAGATATTCAACCAAACACTATTGAGTTCATCAACCCTTTTGCAAGAGAAGGTGAGGAGAACCTAACACAAAATCCAACACAAAATCAACCCACAATGCCTAAGTTTTCATCACATTCCGTACCCACCGAGGAGAACCTACCCAATGGTACCCCCACACCACAACATCTAACCGGAAATTTTATTGCCAAATCTGCATTTATCCAATTAATCGAAAGAAGCCAATTTGGGGGGATGCCTAGTGAAGACCCTCACTCTCATATGGAAACTTTTTGTGACTATTGTGATGCGATTTCTCAAACTGGTGTACCTCAAGACCAAATTCGATGGGTCTTATTTCCTTTTTCTCTAATTGGCACCGCGAAACAATGGTTGAAAGGCCTTGATAAGGCTACTCTCGGAATTGATTCTTGGAAGAAGTTGGCTCTAGCTTTCTACAAAAAGTTCTATCCACCGGAAAAGACTAACATGCTAAGAGCTCAAATTACGGGCTTTAAGCAAAGAGATGAAGAATCTTTGTATGAAGCTTGGGAGCGATTCAAGGGAATTTGTCGCTCATGTCCTCATCATGGACTTAGCGAGTGGTTCTTGGTACAACAATTTTGGAACGGTCTTTATGAAGACTCAAGAAACATCCTCAACATGGGATCAAATGGAATGTTCACCGAAGTTGATGACAATCAAACTTGGAACAAGATTGAGGAAATGGCGGTCCATAACTCACAATATAGTAGACCTCGAAAGGCTACTAGAGGAGGAAAGCATGAAGTGGACTCCATTACTCAATTGGGTGCTCAACTTAGTGCTCACATTGATACCATCAATTTGAAATTTGAAAAAGCTATGGCTAGACTTAAAGAAGCCTCAAAATCACCAAAGCATCATGTTAATGCCATGACGGCATCTTCATCAATCCCAAGTGGGATATGTGAGAATTGTGGAACTTTGGGACATGACCAAAGTGAATGTAGAGGAACAAATGAACAAGTGAATGCTTTTCAAGCATACAAGAGTGGTACCCCTTATTCCAATTATTACAATGAAAACACCAAATTCCACCCAAATCTCTCATACAAAAGCCAAAATGTTCAAAACCCTCAACCAACATACACCCCACCTCCCATGAGAAACCAAAATCAAAGACCCTTTTACAACCAAAACCAAGGTTACCAAAATCAAACTCCATACAATCAACAAAATGACCAAGGTTTTGATGTTCAAAAAGCGGTCCTCCAAATGCAAAAAAATCAACAAGAGTTTTTCACTCAAATGCAAAAAGATAGTCAATCAAAGGAAATCACCATCAGCAACATCCTAGCTCACACCAAAATGTTGGAAACCCAATTGACTCAACTAGCATCTTCAAGCTCACAAAGACAAAAGGGGCAATTACCACCTCAAAGTAATCCCCCAAGAGATGAAACGGTTAGTGCCATTCACTTGAGAAGTGGTACAAGGTATGAAGCACAAAAAAGCAAGTTGAGGATGAAGTTGTGGAAGCTAGTGACAAAGAAGAAATTGTGCAAAACTCCAAGGATGTAGAACCATCAAAGGAAGAATTTTCAAAGAAAAATGAAGACAAGGTCAAGGAGAAGGAGCCAATTGTGATTAGACTTCCTTTTCCAAGTCGTCAAGCCAAGCCCAAATTTGACGACCAACTTGGAAAATTTATGGAAATTGTGAAGAATTTGGAAGTCTCAATTCCTTTCATGGAATTAATCAATCACGTGCCGGCCTATACAAAATACATGAAATACATCCTTACAAAGAAGAAGTCGATCCGGAAGCTTGAGACTATCGCCTTCACTAAGGTGAGTAGTGCAATCCTTCAAGGAGTTCACCTCCAAAACTTAAAGATCCGAGAAGCTTCTCAATACCGTGTACCATTGGCGACACCACGATTAACAAAGCCTTATGTGATCTAGGGGCTAGTGTGAGTGTTATGCCGTACTCGGTAAGTAAAAGGTTAGGGGTGGGAGAGCTTAAATGCACCAATATCACACTCCAAATGGCCGATAGATCAACGAAGACACCATTAGGAATATGGGAAGATGTTCTCGTAAGAGTTGGGAAATTTTTCATCCCGGTGGACTTTGTCATTGTTGACATGGAAGAAGACTCCAATATTCCAATCATTCTAGGTAGACCTTTCTTGCACACCGTGGGTGCGGTGATTGATGTGAAGCATGGAGAGCTCACTCTAGAAGTAGGAGATGAGAGCATAACTTTCAATCTTGACAAGACCATGAGAGCTCCCCGTTTGCATGAACCATGCTTTATGGTTTATCATTATAGCTGGAAGGATGATAGGAAGAAGTCGGAATTCCAATGGAAGAAGAAAGTTGATGATGCTCCATTTAAAGAGCAAGTGAATTGTAACAAAGAGAGCTTGAAAAGCTCACCAAAGTCAAGCAATGAAGAGGATGGCCTCATTGGCCAAGACAAGAAAGTGGGAGAGTTGTCTCTATCAACTCAAGAGAACTTTAGTGACCATGTAAATGAAGTTTGTGGTCTTTGGGACGATGAGTTTGAAGGGATTTTCAACCCCTATATTGGTAATGCTATCGATCAAGACCAACATGAAGGACAACAAGTGCAAAGATCTATTGAGGATCTTTATCATGACAATGAACAAGCTTTTGACTACTTCTTCAAGGTGTTGAGTAACATCAACAACACCTTGGACATGCCCCCATGACATCTCACTAAGGATGAGAGTTTGGTGGAGTCCTCCCTAAACCACCATTTGTAAATATTTCTAACTCCCTAACTTGCATTTTAATTCTTACATTGCATTTTTGTCATTTTTTGGATTTTTATGCTTTGATCAAGATAATTATCATTTTTGAGAGAAGTGAGGGAGGGACTAATGATTTTATTGATGTCTAGTGCTTTAGCTTAGTGTGGGGATAACAATTGTCTAGGCTATTCATGCCTTTGTAGTGCCCCTACAATGAAGAACACGGGATTTGAAGGATGAAAAATGACACGGGATATGCAAGTGCACGGATGGAACTGAATCCGGGTAGACCAGGGAGAATCCGAGCGTCCTCAAGGGGAATCCGCTCGTCTTTAGGGAATCCGGGCGTCTTTGGCAGAATCCGTCCATCCAATTGAGCTGCAAAATTGAAAATTTGGGGCTGCTGAAGAATCCGAGCGTCCCAGCAGAGAAGACGCTCGTCTTAAAGAATCCGCTCGTCTTTGCAGAAAGACGCTCGTCTTTTTGCCAGTGCAAAATAAGAAAGCTTGCTGTAACAGAATCCGCCCGTCTTCAATAGAATCCGCTCGTCCTGCAACTGAAGAATCCGAGCATCCCAGCTGAAAGACGCCCGTCTTTAGGCAAGAATCCTGAACCCAGATTGAGCAGAATCCGAGCGTCCCGAAGGAAAAACGCTCGTCTTCCCCCTACAGTTCAAAATTTTCGGGTGTTTTTAAATACCCCTCCCACATTCATTCCTTCATTCATACATTCAAAACACTACCAAAAACCCTTAAACCCCAAAACCCTCATCCTCTCCATCACCAAAACAAGATTTCCTCAACCAAATTCAACAAAATCAAATCCAAACTTCCTTACAACAACAATTAATCACTCCTTTTCCAACAATAATCAATCCAAGCACCAAAATCTTCAACCTTTGAGTCGATTTTTGAATTACAAAGGCAAAGCCTTTCATCTTAAAATCGATTTGGGTATTATTGGAAATTGAAGATTTTCAATCTTTTCTTGGTATTATCATCAATGGCAAGAACAAAAGGGTTAACAAAGGCACTTAAGGCAAAGGCACTCTCAACAAGGCAACAATGCCTTCAAGCAAAGAAAGCTTCAATGGCTATGGTGGTTGCTAGTGCAAACTTGGAAGTCCAACAACAACAAAATCCTCCCTTGGAAGCAACAACTTCAACAACTCCGAAAATTGCACAATTATCAAACTATCCGGACGTAATTTTCATTTCTAACTCCCATAGGGATAAATTTGCCAAGTATGCTAAGAAATCCATTCTACCCACCAAATTCATATGTGAAGATGCCTTGAACAAATTGGGTGTCCTTGAACAAACAAAAGCCTTCTTTGAAGCCATGGGGTTGGGAAAATTGTTTGCTACAAGAGAATTGACATACCCCTCCCTTACCTTAGAATTCTTGAGTTCTTTGAAAGTAACTAAGGTAGAGACTAGAGAATACATCAAGTTCCGCCTTGCCAATGTGAATAGGCGCATCACCTTTGATGTCTTGAGTAAAGCATTAGGTCTTAGTGATACACCTCGTTATTATAAGAAGCCCGAAAAATATGACCCCGCTCCTCTTTGGGAGGCGATTTCCGGGAAGAAATTTGAGAACTTTCATGCTTGTCGCGCTCTATTAGTCCACCATCCGGGCATTAGAGTGTGGCACAAGGTCATCGGGAATACTATCATTGCAAGAAAAGACACTAACCACATTACCAAGCTCGATTGTGTTCTACTTGAGTCGGCCTTAAATATTGGAAGGGAATTCACCAAGCCTTACAATGCTCTAAGGCTTTTGGTGGAAAGATGGCTCAATGTTGATTGTGGAAAGCAAGGCACCGCTTTTATCGTAAATGGAGGTCTAGTTACTCTCTTGGCCAAGTACTTTGATCTGAATTTAAACAAGGATAGAAAGTATGTGGGGAAGAAAGGGGGTCATCTCATTGACATGGATGCCATGATTAACAAGTATAAGTGGGTCACGCATAATCCCCTTGACACCAAATATGGGTGGCTCACCAATGATGCTAGATCTTTTACTTTGCCTTCCAAGATATGCCGTTTGAGTGTCCATCGGACCAACTACCTTCTTCCCCTCTCAAAGGAAGCCGAATACATCATCCATCAACAAAGGGGTGAAATTGAAATGCCCTCCTCCTCCATTGTCACACCACCCTATCCATTCAAATATCAAGAGTTCAAACCGGAAGGTGTTGAAGCGGGCAATGACTACATGACTCTACTTATGCAAGAGATGCACAAACAAGCTTATAAGGATCGAGAAGATGCATACTTAGCCCAATATCCACCCCTCATTCATTTAGCTAGGCAAGGACTACTTGATCCTTCATGTCCTTTGCCTAGTTGGGCGGATAGGGAAGTCTTTTTTCCAAGTGCATCTAAGGGTGAGAGACCGGGTGACGATGAGGTTGTCGGTGATGAGGTTGTTGATGATGAGGGCATTGTTGAAGAGGTAAATGAAGAAGAAGAAGATGATGAAGGAAGTGAGAAAGGAAGTGAAGAGGAAAGTGGTGATGAGTCCACTTCTATTGAGGAAGATGATGACAATGATGATATGGTGGAAGACTAGCAAGCTTTGGAGGCTCCTACCCTCTTGAGGTTTGTCTACTTCTTTCTTTGTTTTATTTATTTTATCTTGATCATGGTTGCAGAGTCCTAGCAACATAGAGGACTAACACCTTGGCCCCATTGAGGTGTTCTTATTTTATTGTTCCCAGTTTTAAAAAATCCAAAATGACACAATTAGTTTCATGTATTTTATCTTGTGTGCATGAACTACCCACAACTTTAGGACATTAGAAATAATGTCTATCTCGGTTTGGGGAAGTACATGCATACGCAACGGGAGGTAATCTAAATTACGCTCTCCGTCATAAACAAAAACCCATGCATCATGTAGTGTAGTATAGTATAGCTTGCATTTAGTGTAGAATTCGTGCATCATGTTTGCATAATTTCCCATCATTTTGGCCATTGAGGACAATGCCCATATTAGTGTGGGGATGGAGAATTCTAACTCAACTTTTATTCAAAAACCCAAAAAAATCAAAAATTTTCGAAAAACCATAAAAATTTGAAAAATTGAAAAACCAAAAACAAGTTCATTTCCTTTGTAGTGTAGTCATGTATATATTATTGTATATATTGTATTTGTTCTATCCTTATTCACATTGATCAATTACGCCACATCCGAGACATGAGGATATTGAAGACAGCATGGTATGATCTTTCCAATCTCCTTTTTCCTCTCTATGTTAATGACTATGTGGCTTTATTTTGATTGATGCGGTATAACAATGTGAACCTAGGACTTGCATTTAGATTATATGTCATATTAGTTGGTAGAAGCATATGCATTAGGATGTATATATGTTAGTTGCATCATGGCATGTAGTTTGCATGGTAGAAAAATTTTGTGAAACCGTCTACTTGTGAAGCTTGACAAGTGTATATAGGCCCTAGTAGATGCTTTTTCTTCTTAAGACTTTGCTTGTCAGAATACTTGTAAAACACCCTAGGATGTGTCATGCTAGTATCCCTTGACCCATGGATTAAGGCCTAGTCAAGAGTACCTTGTGGTGCGATAACTCTTTGTCTACCGTTTATTCCAAGGTGACCCTTGAAACCATGCATCCATCATCCATGTTCTACCATATTTTTGTCATCAAAGGGAATGGGCACAAAAAGAAATTATTCAAATTTGAGTTCAAGAAAAGAAAAGAAAAGAAAAAGTTTGCAAATTGCATCAAATGAAAAGAGGAGCAAAAATAGAACTCCTATGCTTCAAATATAAGGCACCCTCGTTACAAATTGGGGTGAATTTGAAAATGTTCAAAAATGCAAAGAAAAGTTGAAAGTTGTCAAGTATTGAATTGCCAAAAATCAAAAGAAATGGCAAGAAAGTGTTCTCAAATGTCAAATGCCACAAGAAATTGGGGGGAAAAACAACAACAAAGCAAACTCCCAAAATGAAACTCAAATATCTATTGATCCCTTTATCCATCGTATCCATTTTTGTGCATGGAAGAGAGGGGACGACCCTTCTTCTTGTCTAGGCAAGAGGGGGAATTCCGCGATCCTCCAGTGTTTCTAACGCCATAGGGAGTCTACTCTTGACAAAAGCATTTAACGATTGATGACAAAGGTACCCTAGCTTGACACAACTTGGAGGTGATTTATTGTTATCCTTCTAGGCTTAGTAGTTTGAAGAAATTGCATCTATGAAGGAGTGTGTACCCTTGAATTGCTTCCCTTGTAGATAATTTCCGCCACTTAGATGAGAAAAGTGGCTATTCTTTTGTAGATGCATCCTTTACTTGATTTTGTGTGCTTAATGTTTGGATGTGTCGCCATTTTGGCAAGAACCACCTTGCCTTGCAAGAAGGCATCCTACCTCATGGTTGTCTTGTTGTGAGTTGAAGGGGCAGAGTGAGACCCGCTAATTCTCTCATATCGGCTATGCTATTAGGTTAGTTTAAATAACGGTCCTAGTCTTTAAAACCTCTTTACTAAGGACGAGCAAAGGTTCGGTTTGGGGATATTTGATGTGACCATAATTTAAGCACATTTAGTCCCCGAATTAGCCTTGTTCCCATGCTTTTTAGTGCATATTTGGGTCATTTATTGTCTTTAGTCCTTTGTTTTGCATATTCTTTGAGGTTTTGTGTCCTTGGTAGGAAAGGAGTGCAAACCTTGCATTTTCATGGCAAAATGAAGCTAAATTGATTGAATTCAATGACCAAGCATCAAAGAGAAGACAAGATTAGAAGGCCTTTGTACATACTATAGTAGATGGGCAATGATGAGAAAAGATCCTTGCATCCCCGAGGAAATCCTCTAGGATTCTATGAAGAAAAAGGAAGAAAAGAAGAAGGAACGAAGCTGTAAGACAATCCGAGCGGATTGTCCACAAGACGCCCGTCCAGCACCCACAATCCGAGCGTCTTCCCCCTGTGGACGCCCGTCCAAAACACCCAGAATCCGCCCGTCTTCCCCTTCTGGACGCCCGTCCAGAATCACCAAAATCCGCCCATCCCGTGCCCTGGACGCCTGGATTCCCTAACAGCCTTTTCGTCTTCTACAAGCTTCAAGGAAGGATGCGCATCTTTTTCTAAGACCGGCGAAAAGGAGACCGGAGTCTCCCTAGAGACCGGCGATTCCTCAAGGACTTAATCGTCATTTAAGCCCTTAGTTAACCCTAATTTATGTACCTAATCCCCACTATAAATACCCCATTAGTCTAATTAGAAGAGCATGTTCTTCTAGGCAATCTTTAGTGTAGTTAATATCAATCAAATCTCTCTTTAATCTTGTAATCAACATTTAATCAAGTTTTAATACAAGTTTCATTTCCTTAATCTCTCTTTTGTTCATCCTTTATTTTGGGTAATTGAAGATTATTTGGGTTATTATTGGGAGATTGACAACCTTCCAATCAAGCATCAAGTACTTCTATTATTCTTTGCTTTATTATTGGAATCATTAGTAGGTATAATTCTCTTAATCCCTTTTTAATTATTGTTAATTATCTTCATTTATTCATCATGTTTCACTTTGTTGGTATGATTGACAACCTTGCTAGCATGTTCAACATGATAATGAGTGAGTAGTTTCCTTAGCTAGGGTTAATGGGTAATTAGAGGAAACCAACATGAGGAATGATTCATGCTTAATTTAATATGTTTTCATAGTTTATTTGCTTGCTTGTTGTGATCTCAACTTATGCACATGTTATATTTGATGAAATGTGAGCCTATGAATCCTAGCATTTTTTACCCATCACCTATCTTTTCAATGAGATTTGTAAGACGTAAACCAACTCGAGTCTCATTAGACCATGCATATAGTTGAGTAGCAAAGATTAAGTCGACTTGTAGGTGTTGTACAATCTAATCGATTCGGCTCTGGGACCCAAACTTTCCTAGGATTGTAATATATAAACCAACTCGATCCATCACAACAATAATTGCTTGCTTATAATTTGAGAATATGTTTGTATGATCAATTCCCATGAATCCCCTATGATCCCATGACACCCTAGTGCCTTTTATCAATTGTTTACATCCCTTTTTAATCATCTTGCTTGTTTACTTTCATTGCTATTTAGTTTAGTGATCTTCTACTTCAAACCCCAAATTGTGACACCCTTAGACACCACTAGTTGCAATAGAAAATCTCATCTCAATTCCCGTCCCTTTGGATCCGACCTTTACTTGCCTCTTTACTAATTTTAGAGTTGTTTGTGAAGTTATAAATTGTGTTTTGGTCTAGGTGATCCTAACGACAAGTACTGAAAACTAAACCCTCAAAAGGGAACACGACCAGACCCCATTTCCAAGGCGATTACAGAACAAGAAGGTCGACCAACAGTTCGGTAAATTTGTTGAAATCTTAAAGAGCCTTCATGTTAATGTGCCTTTTGCCGAATTACTAACCCAGGTACCTTCCTACATGAAATATATGAAAAAGATTTTAACACGTAGGAGGCACATAAATGCCCACGAGACGGTGGCTTTGACTGAAGTAGGCACTGCCCTAATTCAGAATAAGACCCCACCTAAACTGTCTGACTCGGGTAGTTTTTCTATTCCATGCTATATTGGGACCCATCTGATTGATAATGCTTTATGCGATTTGGGAGCTAGTGTAAGTGTCTTACCATTGTCTCTCGCTAAGAGACTCGGTTTGACTAAATTTCATTGTACTAACATGACTGTGCAGATGGCCGACCGTACCTTATCACGGCCCCTAGGTGTCTTAGAGGACATACCTGTGAAGATCGGGAAATTCTTTATTCCCGTTGACTTTGTAGTCTTCGACATCCTCGAAGACTCTTACACTCCTATTATCTTAGGACGACCATTTTTATTTACTGCTCGCGCAGTAATAGATGTCGGGGGGAAGACTCCAACTTTTCAGGTGGGTGATGAGGAGCTGATTTTCTATCAGTCTAAAGTTCGTAGGGATCCTATGCAAGTTCAGCCTTGCAATGCACTACCCTCTATAGTCCCTGGCACGGAACCCCCTACTGATAATGTTGAATCATGTGTTGCAATTATAACACTTCCGCCCCAGATTGGGAGCAATATTGAAGATCATTCTGTCATTTCGGTTGTTTCAGGTACAAATGGATTGGACATTGGAGATTCCGTTGATGATAGTACAAGGAAATTTAAGCTCACGGTCAAAGAAAATGCCAACAATGATACCAAGGATACTGTCCATGATAAGAGAAAACGAGACAAAGAAAAGAAGAAAGTGAAGGTGTATGTGGACGCAAATTATTCATCTTCAATCAGTTCAAGCTCATGGAGATAAAAAAGGATGGTCCGCGATGCTGAAGGGACCTCCTCCAGTCAAAAGCCCTATTTTGGGTTGTTGAAGTGTTTCAGAAGATAAACAAGGAGCTGTCTCGCTGTAAAAACATTTTGTAAATTTGAGTTTGTTAGACACTATAATTGCTTTAGACATTATCGTAGATTAGTTTTAAATAGCGTAAGAACGAATATAAACTGCGTATTATGAATTTGGTATTTTCGGGAATATTTTTTGTATTTTCATATAGGTTTGGAGAAGATATGCTACCATTGGGATGCGTGCCAAAGGAAAAGGCCTTGATCGAATACTTTTTGTACTCGATCGAGCAGATTGCCCAGAAAAAGCCTTCGGTCGAGTGAATCACTGTACTCGATCGAAATGTCCAAACTGAGGGGTTCTCGATCGAGTTGCCCTGTACTCGATCGAGCATAATTGAAGAGCCAAAGTCCTCGATCGAATAACCAAATGTTCTTGATCGAGTAGAATTCAAGGAGAAGAAAGGAGCATTTGATCGAGCAGCTTCAAAGGTCTCGATCGAGCAAATTGACAAGAAAAGCTCTCGATCGAGTTGATTTAAATCACTCGATCGAGCAACATAGGTCGATATGAGTACGAGGGAGTATCTTTTCCTTTACTCTATTTCATTTCTTCATCTTCTCTTTCCCTTGTTTATGCAATAAACCCCCATTATCATCCCCAAATCCTTATTTTTTTTTCCTTTATTTGCCAAATTCATTACCCATAATCATCCTTTAACATCAATTAAATCAATCCCCTCTCTTTGCCCCTTAAATTTTCGACTTGTTTGAAGTTAATTGAAGGTTTAGGGTTTCGCAGAAAATCGGGATTTATATCGATTAATTTGTGCTTTTTGGTTGATTTTAATTGCAATTTTTGTTGGGTATCATCACAAGTAAGTTCTCTCCTCCAATCTTTACTATTTAATTGTGTTTTTGTTCTTCAAAATTGAAATTAGGGTTTCGATTTGAGAATTTAAGGGAAATTCCATTTTGATCGATTATTTTTTTGATTAGAATTTGCTTGTGATTATGATGGATAGTAGCACTGTTTCTGCCTCTAGTTCTACTACTGTTCCGTCCGTCTCTAAGACGGTGGTCCCTGCTGCCATCATCGTCACCACCACTGTCCCTGCCCCTACTACTGTTACTGCTACTACTGTTACCACGGTCCCTACGACCGTCACTGCCACTGTCCTTATCCCGGTGTCGGCACCATCCATCACAGTTACGTCTACTGCTCTCGTACAGATACACGCCATCTGTTCGTTCTCCCGGGCTCGCTGCTGTCGCTGCATCAGGGGGGGGGGGGGGGTGGGTTCTAGAGCTGCTGCCCTTACCGCTACCAGGTTCGCAACCGACACTTCACCAGATTCTCTACCGAGTTTCCACAGGTACGTTTCATTAACCCGCTTCATCGTACTATATTTATGCATTTGATGGTTCGTGACGTTACTTCTATTCGTTTCTTGTGTCGGCCTTCCTTAGAGAAATTGGGGATTTTTAAACTCTTGGTTGAGTTACTAAACGGGACTGGGATGACGGGTTTGACCACAATGAGAGAGCTAACATATCAGCAAGTGACCTTAAAATTCTTTAGCTCTTTCACTTTTTCACCCGCTGCGTACTCGACTGACCCAGAGAGAACGTGCATCTCTTTTCGCCTGTTTAACCAGACCTTCACTTGGACCTTAGCTGAGTTTGGGAGGAGGTTGGGTTTGACTAGTGACAGCCCTCGGGAGGTTCCTAGGAAGCTCCTAGCTCTACTTTGACCTACTCTTGCACAGACTCCCTTTCACCAGAGGAAGGTGGCTTACGTCCATCTTCCCCCAGCCCGTTACTTCCTCTGTCTCCTATGAGAGACGATCTTTGGACGCTACGAGCCTAACAACGTTAACAACGTTGAGCTGTCGATTTTAGCGGGTTACCTAAACATTGACTGCGGTGACCCTTTTGTTCTTAACATTTCTTACTTGACGGCTCAACATTTTAATGTTGTCGAGCAGAAGGTGAAAGGCCCGATTTCCTGTGGTGGGTTAGCAACCCACATTTCCCGTAGCCTTTTCACCGATTTTCCCAGCGGCCTTGCACATGTAGATAGGGATATAGTTATACATATTTAGGCCATGTTGGTCATGTTTTGGTTAGCAAAGGACCAACAGATATGGAAGATATGTGGTTCCTTGTCCGTGACCCTACCTTCACCTGACCTACCCTGTCTTTCACCCTTGACTTCTGTAACGAGTAGGTTACCTCCACCTTCACCTCCACCTTCTTACCTCCTTTCACTTGCTCCTACCGCTTCCACTAAGATGCGGAAGAGACTCGAGACCGGAGAGGGGTCCACACCGACACAGGCTGGGCAGACGTCCACGCCCACGCCTACCCCGACCCCTATCCCTACTCTTTCTGTTACCCAGCCGATTCTGCCGGCTAATTTTATTACTCCAACTCCCTTTGTGGCGCCTGAGGTCATGGACCAAGGGCGTCGTGACGCTTTACTTCTTGAGATGTGTAGTAGAGTGGCTCGTATGGAGCGGGATTAGGCACTTGCCTTGTTCCCTATATACGAGTACCACATGATGAGAGGGCGTCCTGTTCCTGACGGCTGGCCACACCCTTCTTTCTACCGGTACCCGGCGGAGGGGTATCCACAACCAGAGAGTGAGGAGGACACAACTGAGGGAGAGGAGAGGGTTAGAGCTGACCAAAGGAGGAGACGGGAGGAGGAGCGTGACCCCACCTTTACGGTGGTTGACGAGGAGGATGAAGACGAGTAGCTGCTGGTCTACTCACTTCCCTAGTTTTCTAGCTGGTTTGGGGAAGTTCGTATATTTTGTAAGTATTTTCTGCTTTTATTTTTTTTCATCTCCTTTATTTCATTTATTTATTGGTTGTAATTTTTACGTTCCCCGTTTATATTGCTGGTGTATGCTGGAGGACAACGAGGGCGTTGCCCGTTTTGGTTTGGGGATGGTATTGCATCCTTTGAGTATGCATTTGCATTTGTTTTGCATTCACGTTTATTGCATTTCTGCTTGCATTGTATTTTAATTTCAAAAAAAAAAAAATGAAAAATCCACAAAAATCAAAATAATTCGAAAATAAAAAAAATGTTTCACGTTTATTTTTGCACTTAGGTCGAGTTGGAACTGTAGATTTCAGTGATGATATTGCACTATAATTTGTCATTTCACTTAAGCCTTGCAACAAACTGTCATTTTATTAGCTTTGTCACTTGCATAATCTACGAGTTAATGTTAATAATACAGCTGAACAAATAGACTTGACCTGATAAAATAGGCAAACTACTTAAAATTTCTAAGTTTTAGAGCCGTATAACTGGTGTCATTTATGACTAGCTCATGTAGGAATTGAGAGTAGTTTACTCCTTGCATAGCATGTTCACAAATTTACACATATATGAAATTCAATTTCTTTTTGCCTACATACATTCGGGTTTGTGGTTGGTGTCACATGCAGGGAGGTGGTTACAATTTTTCTTTCTTTTATTTTTACCCATTTAGCTCCACATTAGCCAAATTTGCCTTTTTGACCCTTAACTACATCCAAATTTAGCCCGTCTATCAAGCTAGTTTAGTGTGTTTTCCGGTATATATTTTATTGTATCGAGTTTGGTTTGTGTTTCATTGTTTTGGAGTTGGTAGAAAAAGAAAGAGGATATGTTGGAGGAAAAGGAAGTTGGTTAAAAAAAGAGAATTGAAAAATGAAAAAGAAAAGAAAGAACTTGGACATGAAAATGAGAAAAGAAAAAAAAACCATGTGAAAAAGAAAGAAAGAAAAAAAGATGTTATTTGATGAGACGGTTTCACTCCTATGCTTTATTTATATCATATGAGGAGTTTTTGTTTGGTTAGTGAGTTGCGTGCCAAATTGAAGGGCACTTGTGCTTAATTTTGTTGGGTTAAGAATCAGATGTTGATTAGTATGGTTTCGTTAGGTAGCTAGCTTAACTATTGCCTCACAATCCCATAAATGTTTGCCTTTTCTCTTCCCATCGCCTCACTTTACCATAACTTTTGTAAGCCCTCGGCTGTGACGGACCTTGTTGGTTGGAATGTATGTTCGGTAGTTAAAATTGTCTATCATATTAGCTGCATGCATGTCTATATGGGTCGTAGTTTATGTGAGTGATTATTTCTCTTCTTCTCATACATTTATTTACTTGCCCTTTGCTTCATGAGAGAAGAGTGACCCGTGAGAGTCCATTTTTAAAGGTTTTGCAAGGTTGACAGTTCAGCTTATTTATAAACATCATACAACTCGTTTGCATTTGATTGGTTTGGCTATAAGTGTTAGTTTCATTTGCATTAAACTAGTTTAAGTGGATAACTTATAGCTCGCTCTGAGTTTTGGTTTCCGTTCTATTAGTTTGCATTTAGTTTACTCGAGGACGAGTAAAGGTTCGGTTTGGGGAGATTTGATACTTGCATTTTATATAGTCCTTTCAGGTCTTTTTATACACGCATTTCCATGTCATTTTCATAGTTTTGTATTGCAAAATGCCCCGAATAGCCTACTTTGGTTCGGTTTGCCTTAATTGCAGGAACGGACCCAAAAGTAGTGGAACCATACACTTTTTAGTCCTTTTAGCATGCATTTATGGAGATGGAAGGTTCTGAGAAGAATGACTATGCCTCGAGAAGCGTGAAGGAGTCTCGAAAGCTAACCAAGGAAGAACACGAGCTGTTTCAGTAGCCGAGTACTCGATCGAAGACTTTTTCTGGTCTCTCTGTTCGATCGAGTGGTTTTGGTGGTCACAAGTGGTCGATCGAGTCCCTGCTGAACTCTATCGAAATGAGGCATTTTGAGTTTACTCGATCGAAGACCCTACTTGTTCGATCGAGAGTTCTGGCTGAGGATTTACTCGATCAAGGAGATTGAAGTCACTCGATCGAGTACTTTGCTGTTTACACGGGATTTTATCTCGTATTAGACTTAAGTAGTTTATTAGTTTTGGTTAATAAATATCTTCCCTATATAAGGTGAAGACGTAATTAGGTTAGATTTATCTCTTAACCTCTTAACACTTCTTAATCTGATACTTTTGCTCTTAATTACTGCTAAGACGATTTCTCTCCTTATTACGTTGCTCTTTCTCTTTTGCCGGATCTCGAACTTTGTAATCATTCTTTTTCCCTTATTCAATTTAATCCTGTTTTGCATCCTGTAATCCTTGTTCTTAATCACTGTTTTTAATTAATTGTTGTTGTTAATTTATGCAATTTCATTCTCTTAATGTTTATATCATGTCTCTTGCTATTTCATATATCATTGTTATTAGTTTCATCAAAAGTATGAGTAGCTAATTCTCTTTATGTTAGGATTAGGGGAGCCATGGTAGTGAATAAATGATGTTGTAAATAGATTAGTTGGTATGATTGTGAGAATTGTTTTATAACAATATAATTATAATCGTTTAGTTGAGTGCACGCTTCTAAATCAGTTAATTTGGTTAATTTCAGACCTAGATCGAGAGATTGGAATGAACATACCTGTTATGAACAGTAGACTACACTAATGAGGGCGAGAGCTAAGTTAGTTGTATTTTAGGGCAGAAAGTGGACCTAGAGGACCTTTCCTTTACCCTTCTCACATTAGACCGACTGAGCTATTTATGACTGAATTGGCTAATTACCATGGTGAACCGACATCCTAGCATTCTTCTCTTTATTTGATCACAACTTAATTCTATTTATTCTTATTGTTCTTTATCTCTTGCCTTAATCTTATTTAGTTAATCAGAAATTAAATTCAAAACAACCAATTGTTACCGTGACAGACTTATATAGCAGGTAGATATAATAGCCTCCCCGTGGAGTACGGAACCCCACTTACCTCTACTATATTTATTAGTTGAGCCAGTTTGTTTATTTTTGATAGGGTTGCGATAGCCGTATCAACTGGACCCCTCGAAAGGAAATTCAACTTCTAGGTCGTCGATATCGAGGCCTCTTGCAACATGCTCCTCGGACGTCCCTGGATCCATGAAACAAAAGCCATCACATCAATCCTGCACCATAAAATCAAGGCCTCCCTTGACGAGAACGCAATCACCATACCTGCGCCCCCTATAAGTGCTGTCATAGAGAAAGGGATAGCCTCTTAAGTAACAGAAGAGGCCGACAATAAAATGTGGGGCTTTCAAGCTGTGAACGTCCTAACCCAAGAAGCAACACCTTTCGAATTTGACCTCATTCTGAAGCCTTGTGGTCGACAACATGATGATGCGCCAAGGATACTTCCCCAGCATGCTCATTAACCGTCTCAAAAGCGCCTTACCTCTAATGAAAGAAGTCAAGGTTCACAATGTTCCTTTCGGGTTAGGCTACGAGGCAACCGACCAAGACATCCAAGAGATGAAGCTGCTGGTAAGGAACCGCAAGAAGCAGGGCATTATCCTTCATCCTCACACCCAACTCCGAATGGATACTTCGTCCTAGAATGAGAGACTGAGCCATACAACGGCTTTCCCGAACCTATCTACAATCCTGTCCTGAAGTTCAAGCCCCCGGGCATAGAGGTTTCCCAAGAGTGTTACTTCATACCAGATAACGCACCTGTTGTTACCCCAACCAAGTCTGGACAAACACCTTACCTCGACGGATAAACTGTGAGCCTCCTGTTTGGAGAAGACAAAATGAAACACCTCGATCAAGAGAAGATCGTAGCCATCATTCTTGAAAGACAACAAGTTTGACCCTACTAGTTTGATCTCTAATGCTGACCAAGAGAAGAAAATCCAAGGCTGGAGGAAAACCTTCAAATGGAGTGATAATCAAGGCCGCATTTTGAAGTTAACCACTGGAGAAGGTCCCATGTTCAAAGCTGAGGGAATTGAAAATGAATCCGAGTCTGATGATGAGTATGAGTCAGAGTCTGTCTTGGGTCCTAAAATCCTTAACTCCACTGCCAAAATTCCCTCTCCCATGTTTTACGACAATCTGGAAGTCGTCCCTGTAACACCCATAACTTCAGTAATATATTTCTTTATTTTATTTTTCCCATATATTTTATTTTTTCGGGAAAATATCATTTTCTTGTTCTTTTGGCTCATTGGGTTCGAAACGGGTGAAAACCAATTCCGTGCTTGGGTCTCACATGTGTTTTGATGTCTTGGGAGGAGTTTTGGGCCTAAGCTTGGTTTAACCTATGTGTTTTTCTTATAAATAATTGGTTAGACTAAACCCTTACTTTTCTTTTCTCATAACTTCTACAAAACCCTAAACCTAATCTTCCTCCTCTTTTTTGTTCCCTTGGTGCCGTGTGAATTCTCTCACCCTAGGGATTCGTGCCGCCCCTGTTTCTCTTCGCTTCTTCGTTCTTCATCATTTTTCAAGCCTTGGTTGATCCTATTCCTTGGATCTATCAATATTCGTTGTAAGTTTCGTAGTTTACGCGTTTATTTAATATATTTATATAGTAAGTATGTTAATTAGATCCGTTATCTTTGGCGCATGGATAATTCGTTAAAGGTGTGGAAGCTGCACCTGGAGAGGATATCTTTCTGGTGGAAGACGATCTTTAGGTTTTGCGAAAAAAGTAACTAGGTGTTTCTCTTTAAATTGTGTTTATGCCAATTAATGTGATTTACATGATTTAATGATTGATTTGTATAGTTGGGATATTTTAGATTTTTTATTATCATGATTAATTATGTTTCATATGTTTGTACATGTTTCATTGTGTAACACCCCCATTTATTCAGGAGCCTTTAGCTAGACATCCCGCATAAATGAGAGAGTTACCACGTCGGCTTCCCGAGGTAGTGAATAACAAAGTACAACAAACCAAGGTACTTTAAATAAAAATTTAGCGGTTACATGTTTATTACAACTTAACCAAAATAAAACTTAATATAAATTAAAGTACAACTCGCTGCGGAAAAAAAATAAGTGATTAAACAAACTATGTGGTCTAGACTTCTAGGTAGACTGGCCAAGTCCTCACACATTCCCATAAGCTCCCAAGTCAGCTAATCTTTAGTACCTGTCAATCTGCTCCCCATTATGGTTCATCACAGGTGTTCACGAATACACGGTCAACCACGAGATTGAGTAGGAATAAACTAAACAATAATAATAATCCAACCAAAATAATCATCCTCCAAATTCTCTTCACATTATCCGTACAACTCACTTACGTCACTGGCAGTAGCACAACTCCCTTAACACTGTGTTATGCTCAACTGGCAGTAGTACTTGCGTACCATGCTCACCTGGCAGTAGTACACTCCGTACTATGCTCAACTATCTGGCAGTAGCAATTACTTGCTATGCACAACTGGCAGTAACAATCACTTGTTATGCACAACTAGCAGTAACACACTCCGTGTTATGCTCAACTAAACAACCATCGCACCACACCACATGTAACCAACTACAAATACTCAATAACAATCCCGTCACACAGCTCAGCCAACATCTTAGAAAACAATAATAT
The DNA here is from genome assembly GCF_048544455.1 of Silene latifolia. Lineage (NCBI taxonomy): Eukaryota > Viridiplantae > Streptophyta > Magnoliopsida > Caryophyllales > Caryophyllaceae > Silene > Silene latifolia. Next base: position 5,078,666 of record NW_027413661.1, on the reverse strand, counting down.
ATTATCTCCAATAATAAATCACAATATCAACATTAATCTCATTAACCGTCACAATTAAATATACGTCCACTTAACAATAAATCTCGAGTTGAGTAGGAAATTCTTACCTGATAAACAAATTAAATTAGTGAAATCTGCGGAAAATATCCTTCAACAAACCCATTTCACAAGTACGTCACCTATTGATTAATAATAGTTACAATTCAATCAAATCAACAAACTAATATAATTAATATCAACTCTACCCCCATATCACCTCTTATTATTTAAATATATTAACTCATCAAACTAAGTTAGCTCATTACGAATTATGTTAAGAAGAATTCATTACTAAACTTATCAACCAGGTCGTATGCGAATAACGATAAAAAAATGAATGAACAACCATTATAATAAAGTAGTCTAATAAAGGTGAACAGCCATTATCACCAAGTGTGATCACCATAATCTATAGTGAACACACATTATAGCTAAAACCTCGCTATTATTAGATTTCTATCACGACGACCAGCCGACTATACAACCGATTCACCCCTCGCTCTACAGCTGTATGCCACTCATTAGCACCAGTCGCCTATGTGCTAACCTGCTACAACAACTAGACCACGCTCACCCATAACATAACTAGTTCACATTAAAAATCCCGTGTGTTAACTCCACTAATATAAGAAGCAATGTCAAACTGTACCGAAACAAGTTACCTCTGTTGTCCTCTCGGTCCAACCACTCTACCACCCTTAGAACTCCTTTAAAACAGCATGTGTACATACCTACATATTTGTATCGAGCCTAAAGTTATCCTACTATATTCATCATGTTAGATGGTAAAACCCGACTCTAATTACGACTCTAAAACTGCATACTATACCATGTTATACTAAAGGAAACCATATTATTATCTTGTATAATTAACGAACGACGAGGCGGAATAAATGATGATAGAAAAATCAATGACGACGATGGTTAGCTGATGATGATGGTACGATGGAACGGCTGCATGCTCAAGTTTCCCCCTTTTCTTTTCTTTTTTGTGTGTTTGATAGTGTTAATGATACAAGGATTTCTATTTTGTGGGTTACATATGACTTATACGGGTTTAGGAACACCTAGATGCTAATTAGGTAAGGTTAATAATAATTAGAAGCTAAGCAACTAATACTAATAATAGGTTTAATAATAAGGTGCATTAAATATTCAATTACTACTAGTTACCAATACTTGGCTACACAAGAATATTACCAAATTTCATGTAGACCATCATATTCTCGGCTTATTATATAATCTAATACCGAATAAGTATTTTAATAAGTTTATAAATAATTTATCAATTATAATAAAATACGGATATTACAATCTTCCTTCATTTAAATGAACTTCATCCCGAAGTTCACCGAAAAATGCTACAAAAGCCTCATTAAACAATCAACACATCTGAATGTCATTTTAACTCATTATCATTGTAATACAATTAACTCACTTAATCATTATCAAACCATATTGTACTTATCAAACTTTTCAAAATGTATCACAAAATACTTAAAACATGAGGTGTCACATTCTACTCTCCTAAATGTAAACTTCGTCCCGAAGTTTCAGAACTACTATAATTTTATTAAAACTACTAACACCATAAATACTAATAAATGATAAAACTCCAATCCACCTATTAAATACTAGTTAACCTTCCTTTGATCTTCTATCGTCACTCCTACCTCTCAACTATCATAGGTTAAGAATTGATAAAGCATCTATATTGATCCTTTGGTAAAACTCGCGTTTTTAGAATTCAGAGTTAAGCTGTAACTTTCAAAAATCACCATTAAATAACCGTTAAATTTCTCTTTGAGTTTTTATACTTTCCAAAAAATATAAGGGGTTTTTAAAACATGAGAAAAAGGATTAAGCCCAAATCTTGAATAATCATTTTATAAATATTTTTACAATTCAGTGGGTCGAAAAAAAAACTGATCAACAATTTGTCAAAAACTTGAGTCAACTTATAAAAGTCACTATTAAATGTCCAATATTTATCTTGCAACGTAGCTTATCAATTTGAAAACATATATGAACCTTTTAAACATTGGAGTTAGAATTAGGCAAAAATTTTAAGTACAAATTAAATGAGAGATTTTACAAAATCGTTTGTCGAAAGCATAACTGTACAGGAACATTCTGACCACTATCCACTAAAATATTTATTTCTCACAAACCGTAAAACTTTTAAACATGAGACCAACGGAATTGGAAAGCTAACTCATTGGGTTATCACTCATAACAGTTTCGACCTTAGACGATAAGCAAAGATCAAACGGCAACTAAATCAAATAGGGGTAAAATATGACAAAATAAAGTTCAGCTCTAGGTTCCTTCTTACTAGGTCATAAGCCCTCATTAACACCCTCCTATACATGTATCAACACAATTTTGTTATCATACTTCCCACGCGACTAGCATCTATCCTAATGCATTCCTATCACTAGTTTAATCATTTCATAATATTGTAAATAGCATGGTTTCGGAATTCATATAACTGCATATCACTAGACATGATACTACTATCACAAAACATCCAACCACATAATCAATATCGATTCACAAGTACTTTTATGCTCAGGATCAAAAGAAGTCATCATCAAATCCTCATTTCATCCATTAAACAATATTAATTCTCATCTTATGGCCAAGCCAACAATCATTCATAATACTTACAGGTAATATTTCCCTGTAACAATGTTAGTAAATTCATATCAAATATCCTCTAAAATATACCTCATTATAACTATTCCATACTCTCAAGTATTCTCTCAGGGTTCCTGGTTCAAAACTAAGAGGGCCATGGTACGAATTAAGGGCGCCTTCTTAACCGCACTAAGCGGGGCACCTAACAATTCTTACTCGGGGTTCATTTTATTTAGACACATCCTAGGTTCATTATTATTCATTGGTTTGGTCTGAGGATCGTTTTGCTCTGATACCACTTTGTAACACCCCCATTTATTCAGGAGCCTTTAGCTAGACATCCCGCGTAAATGAGAGAGTTACCATCTCGGTTTCTCGAGGTAGTGAATAACAAAGTACAACAAACAAAAGTACTTTAAATAAAAATTTAGCGGTTACATGTTTATTACAACTTAACCAAAATAAAACTTAATATAAATTAAAGTACAACTCGCAACGGAAATAAATAAGTGATTATACAATCTATGTGGTCTAGACTTCTAGGTAGGCTGAGCAAGTCCTCACGCATTCCCATAAGCTCCCAAGTCAGCTAATCTTTAGGACCTGTCAATCTGCTCCCAATTATGGTTCATCACAGGTGTTCATGAATACACGGTCAACCACGAGGTTGAGTAGGTATAAACTAAACAACAATAATAATCCAACCAAAATAATCATCCTTCAAATTCTCTTCATTTTATCCGTACAACTCACTTACATCACTGACAGTAGCACAACTCCCTTAACACCGTGCTATGCTCAACTGGCAGTAGTACTTGCGTACCATGCTCACCTGGCAGTAGTACCCTCCGTACTATGCTCAACTATCTGGCAGTAGCAATTACTTGCTATGCACAACTTGCAGTAACAATCATTTGTTATGCACAACTGGCAGTAACACACTATGTGTTATGCTCAACTAAATAACCATCGCACCACACCACATGTAACCAACTACAAATACTCAATAATAATCCCGTCATACAGCTCAGCCTACATCTTAGAAAACACAAATATACTCTCTAAGAATAAATCACAAAATCAACATTAATCTCATCAATCGTCACAATTGAATATACGTCCACTTAACAATAAATCTCGAGTTGAGTAGGAAATTCCTACATGACAACAAAATTCAATTAGTGAAATCTGCTAAAAATACCCTTCAACAAACCCATTCCACAAGTCCGTCATCTATTGATAAATAATAGTTATAATTCAATCAAATCAACAAACTAATATAATTAATATCAACTCTACCCCCCATATGACCTCTTAATATTTAAACATATTAACTCATCAAACTAAGTTAGCTCATTAGGAATTATGTTCAGATGAATTCATTGCTAAACATATCAACTAGGTCGTATGCGAATAACGATAAAAAAATGAATGAACAACCATTATAATAAAGTAGTCTAACAAAGGTGAACAACCATTATCACCAAGTGTGATCACCATAATCTATAGTAAACACACATTATAGATAAAACCTCGCCATCATTAGATTACTATCACCACGACCACCCGACTATACAACCGATTCACCCCTCCCTCCACAGTTGTATGCCACTCATTAACACAGTCGCCTATGTGCTAACCTGCCACAACAACCAGCCCACGCTCACCCATAAGCAAACTAGTTCACATTACAAATCCCGTGTGTTAACTCCACTAATATAAGAAGCAAGGTCAAACCGTACCGAAACAAGTAACCCCTGCTGTCCTCTCGGCCCAACCACTCTACCACCCTCAGAACTCCTTTAAAACAGCGTGTGTACATACCTACATACCTGTATCGAGCCTAAAGTTATCCTACTATATTCATCATGTTAGATAGTAAAACCCGACCCTAATTACGACTCTAAAACTGCATACTATTGAAGGATTATGAAAATCATTTGTATACTTCCCTTAAAATTGAAGGATTATAACGAATTTTATGAAGATGATACTAGTCATAAAATAAAAATACATAAACAAAAGTAAAGGATTCAGAAATAACCTTCGGTCCTAGCAAATACGGCCTAAGAACAATATCAAAATAGATATTCGCCTATCAGTTGCACCCAAGACGATATGAGATATGCCCTTTGATTATGCTAGAAATCGATCCAAAATTTTATGTAAAAGTTTAGGTTATTTGTGTTTTTCTTGATGAGAGGAGAGATTAGGTTAAAAGAGAATGAGGGTAGATCTTCTTCTTTTATTTTTCGGCCCATATGCTAACCGAAATAAGAGAGGTCCATTTCTCTTTTTTTCGGTTTTTACAAAAAATGTATAAAATGTGTAAATTGTCATCTAGTGAGGATCGAACCCATGACCTCTTGGTTTGTGTACCCTCACTATTACCACTATGACACATTCAACTTGTTGATATTAAATATAACCGATTACATTTAATTACGAATTAACAGATTAATTCGTCCAAGCTAACATTACATACATTTAATTAAATATAACTTATTATATTCAATTTACGAATTGACGATTAATTGTCTCAACTAATATTATTTAATCTTCATTAAATAATTGTCTCATCAACACATTGACTAATTGTTTAGTCATATTAGGCATCAATGTGATCATATTTCTATAACCACATCTCTCAAACACATCCTATAGGTGTGACCTTTAGGGACCAGTTGATCACCGCCATCTGTATGATAATAACGTCAAACTTTCTAGCAAGCCAACCGTTATTAGGTAAACGTTAATTAAATGATTAAATATACGAAGTATACCCTTGTGAACCTGTAAGAGATTTACAAATTGTTATCACACTAATTTGTGGAGGACACAAGCTCCAACAAACTCCCACTTGTCCTCACAAGTGTATGTGCGATAACCGATTCTCATATCCTAAAATTTCTCCCACTCAATGTAAAATAATTTGCAAATCCGCATTCACAAAGGTCGTAGTTTACAAGTGATCATTATCAAGAGTGGTTTCCCCGACTAGAGAGTAACTTAACTGATAAACGAATCAACATTCGAGCATGGCCATGCATTTCAGTTACAACTCCTCGAGTGGCCCTGAGAAATAACTATACCTGATAAGGGTTGGATATTTTTCTCAACTCGAATCCCGCAAATGTAAGCACAGTATGAAATGACCCAAAAAAATCTACTTAGCCTCCATTCACGGGCAGACCGTGAGAAAGAAACCAAAGTCACCCAAAACTGCCTTAATCTCAAGAGACAAACGATAGTCAAAAGAATCGACTCTAGGAACACAATGGATGTCCTATCCATGACCTGACACCGAATGTTTTAAACATTTAGGACTCCATTACGTTGTCACAAAAAGTTGTCCTACGAGGTATCGTTATAATCTCGCATCTGCGATCGATCAGTCAACCGTTTGACTTCTGGCTCGTTGAACCCACCATCAATCGACTGCACAATATAATAGCCGGAGTTATCAGCTCACATTGGCGATTACGGACCAAAACAAATATATTGTAATTCAGTTCACTTTGTGGCGTTCAATGTTGTCAGTACAATCCACATGAAAAACAAAATATTATAATAAAACGATGAAGTTATAAATAGTATATGAAAAAGATAATGTACCAAATCCATAATCAAGTACTACAACTCAGGAACACGTTTAATTCCCATGGAAATGACGTGCCCTACATGCTTATCATAATTCAACGATTCAAAGAGTAGAATCTGCTACAACACACTAAGAGTGAAGACGAACCGGACCGAGATCCGTTTGGAAGCTAGCATCTGCAGAATCGGTTGCGCATAGCTTAGTATCTCCTCCATAAGTCAATACCCAATCCTTAGTCCTCCGTTGGTACCTGGATTCTTTTGGTACCGACTCGTCATACTCAATGCATGTGCCACGTCCGGACGTGTGCATATCATGGCATACATGATTGATCCTATAATCGATGCATAAGGAACACGATTCATGCGTTCAACCCTTCAGGGCGTCGTGGGTGACTTGAGACTTGCTCAACTGCATCCCACACGTCATTCGAAGGTTCCCCTTCTTGGAGTTGGTCATGCTGAACCTATCAAGAATCTTATCCAAATAAGACTCCTGACTAAGTGATAACGTCCGTCGTGATCTATCTCGGTAGATACGGATTCCCAAAATGCGCTGTGCCTCACCCAGATCTTTCATTTGGAAATGGTTCTTCAACCATCCTTTAACCGAAGATAGGAGAGGGATGTCATTCCCAATCAAGAGTATGTCATCGACATACAATATCAAGAATACAATCTTGTTCCCACTCGACTTGATATATAAGCATGGTTCCTCGGCCGATCGAGTAAAACCATACTCTTTTATCACCTGGTCGAAACGATGATTCCAACTCCAAGAAGCTTGCTTAAGTCCATAAATGGAACGCTTAAGCTTGCATACTTTCTTAGGATGTTCAGGATCTATGAAACCTTCGGGTTGCACCATGTACAACTCTTCCTCCAAATAACCGTTCAAGAAGGTGGTTTTCACATCCATTTGCCAAATTTCATAATCATGAAATGCGGCAATCGCTAAGATTATCCGAATGGAACGTAGCATGACTACAGGTGCAAAAATCTCATCATAATGCAATCCGTGCACTTGAGTGAAACCTTTTGCCACAAGTCGTGCCTTATAGGTATCTGGTTGCACGTCTACAGAACGCTTTATTTTGTAAAGCCATTTGCACACTGTAGAGGTTTTACCTTATTAGGTAAATCAACTAGATCCCACACGTCATTCTCATACATGGAGTCCATCTCGGATTGCATGGCTTCGAGCCATAGCTTTGAGTCGGAACAGGTCATAGCACCTTTATAGGTAACGGGTTCATTACTCTCTAGGAGTAAAACGTCATTCTCCTCGACCATACCAATGTATCTGTCCGGAGGATGAGAGACTCTACCCGACCTCCTAGGTTCCTCGGGAATATTAACCGTATCATCAGTTGGAGAAACAACTTCCTCTATCTGTTCCTCGGTTGTTGGTTCTGGAATCTCCGACAGCTTGAAGGTTCTATTACTTGTCTTGTTCTCGAGAAATTCTTTCTCTAAGAACGTCGCACTAGCCGCAACAAAAACACGATGTTCGGTAGGCGAATAGAAGTAATGACCAAATGTTCCTTTTGGATAACCTCTAAAGTATGTCTTGACCGATCGCGGGCCGAGCTTATCCTCGTGTCTCCACTTGACATAAGCCTCGCAGCCCCAAACCCGAATAAAGGATGGTCGGTCGGAACTATATTCTATTTTTCGGAACAATTGTCGTTGGAAGCACCTAGACCAAAACACAATTTATAACTTCACAAACAACGCTACCATTAGTAAAAAGGCAAGTAAAGGTCGAATCCCAAGGGACGAGAATTGAGATGAGATTTCTATTGAAACTAGTGGTGTCTTAGGGGTGTCATAATTTGGGTTGATGTAGAAGGTCACTAAACTAAATAGCAATGAAAGTAAACAAGCAAGATGAATTAAAAGGGTTGTAAACAATTGATAAAAGGCACTAGGGTGTCATGGGGTCATAGGGGAATCATGGGAATTGATCATACAAACATGTTCTCAAATTATAAGCAAGCAATTATTGTTGTGATGGATTGAGTTGGGTTATATCTTACAATCCTAGGAAAGTTTGGGTCCCGGAGCCGAATCGATTAGATTGTACAACACCTACAAGTCGACTTAATCTTCCCTACTCGACAACATGCATGGTCTAATGAGACTCGAGTTGGTTTATGTCTTACAAGTCTCATTGAAAAGATAGGTGATGGGTAAAAAATGCAAGGATTCATAGGCTCGCATTTCATCAAACATAACATGTGCATGAGTTGAGATCAAAACAAGCAAGCAAATAAACCATGAAAGCATATTAATTTAAGCATGAATCATTCCCCATGTTGGTTTCCCCTAATTACCCATTAACCCTAGCTAGGTGACTACTCACTCATTATCATGTTGATCATGCTAGCAAGGTTGTCATTCATACCAACAAAGTAAAACATGATGAATAAATGAAAGTAATTAACAATAATTAAAAAGGGATTAAGAGGATTATACCTACTAATGATTCCAATAATAAAGCAAGAATAAAAGAAGTACTTGATGCTTGATTGAGAGGTTGTCAATCTCCCAATAATAATCCAAATAATCTTCAATTACCCAAAATAAAGGATGAACAAAAGAGAGATTAAGGAAATAAAACTTGTATTAAAACTTGATTAATTGTTGATTACAAAACTAAAGAGAGATTTGATTGATATTAACTACTCTAAGAATTGATAAGAAGAACATGCTCTTCTAATTAGACTAATGGGGTATTTATAGTGGAAATTAGGTGGATGCATTAGGGTTAACTAAGGGCTAAACTAGTAATTACACTTTTGGATTTGAGCAGGGAAACGCCGGTAATTTTCGAAGGAAGGGCATCTTTCACGGAGGCTTGTAGAAGACGAAATTGTGCTGGACTGGAATCCGTGCGTCTTAGGCTCGGGACGGGCGGATTCTGGGTCTGGGCACGAGCGTCTTTGGGAGAAGACGACCGTCTTCTGGTGGCTGCTGCCCGGGCGTCTTTGAAGGAAGACGCACGGATTGTGGCTGTGGAGGACGGGCGGATTCAGGGCAATCCGCACGGATTGCTGCTCAGCTTAGTTTCTTCTTCTTTTCTTCCCTTTTCTTCATAAAATCCTTGGGGATTTCCTCGGGGATGCAAGGATCTTTCCTCAACATTGCCCATCTACTATAATATGTACAAAGGCCTTCTAATCTTGTCTCTCCTTGATGCTTGGTCATTGAATTCAATCAATTTAGTCTCGTTTTGCGATGAAAATGCAAGATTCTTACTCCTTTCCTACCAAGGGATCAAAATCTCAAAGAATATGCAAAACAAAGAACTAAAGACAATAAATGACACAAATATGCACTAAAAAGCATGGGAACAAGGCTAATTCGGGGGCTATATATGCGCTAATTATGGTCACATCAAATATCCCCAAACCGAACCTTTGCTCGTCCCGAGTAAATAGGTGATAAAGACTAGGACCATTATTTAAACTAACCTAATAACATAGCCGATATGAGACAATTAGCGGGTCTCACTCCGCCCCTTCAACTCACAACAAGACAACCATGAGGTAGGATGCCTTCTTGAAAGGCAAGGTAGGTCTTACCAAAATGGCGACATATCCAAACATTAAGCACACAAAATCAAATAATGGATGCATTTACAAAAGGAATAGCCACTTCCTCATCAAGTGGCGGAGGCACTAAAGAGGAACAAATTTAAGAGCATATAATCCTTCACAAATACTAGTTCAACAAATTACTAAGGCTAAGAGGATGGCACTAAATCACCTCCAAATGGTGTTAAACTAGACTACTTTCGTCCTCAATTTCCAAATGCTTTTGTCAAGGGCGATCGGATGGTTATGGAATGATGATCCCTATGATGCTAGTAGCATATGACATGACAAGTCTCGAATTCTCTACAAAAGTAAAGGTCATGGATCGTCCCAAGCTCGACAAAGTGGCTTGACAAAAAGGCTTTTTAGGAATGAAATGCTCAAATCGTTGTAAACAAAGGGTGGATATGACTAGTATTCAAAAATCGACCTCATTCAACTTTCACATTTCAAAAATTTAAGATGGGGTTTGTCCCTTCCGGGCTAGTGTCCTTTGCTTTCGCCAATCGCTTATTAGGCAACCGGTTAACCGCTAGACAATAGCTTTTCGGGGTGATAGTCACTCTGTCTCTGGGCGGTTGAATTCACAACCGTGTGGGGGCCCAATTCAATGGATCCCTCTCCAAATCACATCGAAGTGGTACGCCTCCATCAAAATAACTAAATTTCTCAACATTTCAACATTTCATAACGTTTGAGGTTTCCTTAGCAATAAATTACTTCCACATAACAAAATTTTCGAAATGAGCACTTCAAACTTATTGATAGAAAGTATTTTTGGGTTGCCTTACCACAAGGTCAATCAAGGTCACCTAGACAAGTTAACCAAGTCCACATCGCATCACGGGGTTGGATAGGTGACTCACATGCAAACCCTTGACTAGGCTTTTGGTCATGGGTCAAAAGACACTAGTATGACACAATCTAGGGTGTTTTACAACCATTATAGTAGGCAAAGTCTTAAGTTGAAAAAGTATTTGTAATGGGTTAGTTGCTCTTGTCAAAGTTCCCAATTAGGCACTTTTCAAAACTTTTTATCTAAATGCAACTATATGCCATGATGCAACTATTATATACATCCTAATGCAAGTGATTCTACCAACTAATATGACATATAAACTAAATGCAAGTCCTAAGTTCACATTGTTATACCGCATCAATCAAAATAAAGCCACATAGTCATTAACATAAAGAGGTAAAAGGAGATTGGAAAGATCATACCATGCGGTCTTCATGATCCTCATGTCTCGGATGTGGCGTAGTCGATCAATGTGAACAAGGATAGAACAAACACAATATATACAATAATATATACAAGACTACACTACAAAGGAAATGAATATGTTTTTGGTTTTTCAATTTTCAAATTTTTATGATTTTTCGAAATTTTTCAAATTTTTTGGATTTTTGAATAAAAGTTAAATTAGAATTCCCCATCCCCACACTAATATGGGCATTGTCCTCAATGGCCAAAATGATGGGTAATTATGCAAACATGATGCATGATTTCTATACTAAATGCAAGCTACACTAATCTACACTACATGATGCATGTTTTTTTGTTTATGATGGAGAGGATAATTTAGATTACCTCCCGTTGTGTATGCATTGACTTCCCCAAACCGAGTTAGACACTATTGCTAATGTCCTAAGGATGGGTGTAGTTCATGCACACACTATGCAATGCATGAAACTAATTTGTCATTTTGGATTTTGAAAGGTGGGAACAATAAAATGAGAACACCTCAATGGGACCGAGGTGTTAGTCCTCTATGGTGCTAGGACTACTCCAACAATGATCAAGATTAATAAAATACAAGTTAACAAAACACAAACTTCTTTTCATGAAACTTGAAAATTAAAGAGAGGAGATGAGAAAACTTCACTTAAACTTAGGTGGGTGCCTCTCGCCCGCTCCACCTAGCTATGAAGTAATCCTCTAGACATCGGCATCATCTCCTTCTAGATCGCTATCCCATATCTCCTTTGATGCATCACTCATACTTGGGTCCATGAATTCGTCCTCTTCACTTTCAAGCTCCACCGTGTCTCCTCCACAAGAATTGTTGCTCCCCTCCTCTTGTCTCCCGTTTGCCCCTTCATTAGCCCTCTCCGAATTGGGGAAGAGCAAATCCAATTGAGCCTATGAGGGAAATGCTCCTTCCTCACTAATCCGTCCTCTTCGAACCATCTCGTGGTATTGAGGATAGAGTGCATAGTAATTGTCCACGGAGGTTTCGTATTGACGGTAGTGCAAATCTTGTAAGATTCCCGTGACAAAGTCGTCACGGGGGAGGATGAAGGGGTTGAAATTCTATGCATATTGTTTTGTTCAAGGTTGTAATCTTCAAAAAGCTCAAAAATTCAAGCACAAGAGATCGATAAGTTTGTTTATACATGCGAAAAAGGGTGGAGAGACCAAATACTTCAAAGAGAGCTTCCACTAGGTGATAAATCCAAAGTTTCCTCAAGGTAGCATGACATAAAAACTTAGTGGGAAGAATATTCTTACTTAGAAGCCGGTGGAAGACTAATCTTTGCACATCATTGACAAATTCCACATTTGAGAAGTCATCAAGCCTTGTGAGATCTACAATATCTTCATGCTCCCTTCTTAATGTGTTGACATGGGAGGTGGAAGAACTTCCCCTCATCCTTGGTCTTCTCCCATTCCTAAAAGAGGATCTCCTTGGTGCCATTCTTTGATTATTGAGCTGGATTCTTTTGATTTGTGAAAGGATAAGGATGCTCCTTGTTGATTGAGTGTTGCCTTTGGAAACCCTAGAAAATTGGGGCTTTTTGATTTTGTGGGGTTTAAGAGTGATTTGGATATGCTTGGGAGTCATAAGGAGGTGGGTTTTATAATGCAAGTGGAAGGAAGAGTGATGTGTCACTAAATGTGTGGTGGGGTGTAATTTAATTAAGAAAAGACGGGTCAAATCACCACGGGAAGACGGGCGGATTCGAGCAGAAGACGCTCGGATTCAGGCTTCTCGGGACGGGCGAATTCTGGGTAAGACGCCCGGATTCTGTCACAGCTATCTTTCCAAAAATATGACACCACAAAGACGGGCGTCCCGAGCATGAGACGCTCGGATTCTTTCTTATCGGGACGGGCGTCCTCTTCTGAAGACGGGCGGAGTCCTTTCCAGGGATTTTTCTTAAAATGCACAGGTAGAAAGACGGGCGGCTTTCCGCAAAGCCGGCCGGATTCTTCAGGATGAGCGTCCTTCCTTCTGAGACGCTCGGATTCTTCTTCAGTCCCAAAATCTTCAAATTCTCAGCTTAGCAGGACGGACGGATTCTTCTTAGGACGCCCGGATTCCAGCAAGACGGCCGGATTCCAGGGAAAACGCACGTGTTCAAGCTGTGAATTCTTCCTTTGACTTCCTTTCCTCTCATAGACGCTTCCCCACACTTGAAAATTGGTTCCTTCCTTCATTCAAAATTCATTAGTGACCCTCCCTCACTTACTCTCATGAAAAGAGCTTATGCTAATTATTAAAAGAAATACAATAAAATTATAAATACAAGTTAGAGGGTTAGTATATTTACAAGTGGTGGTTTAGGGAGGACTCCACCAAACTCTCCCTTTGATGGTTCTTTCAAGGATGAGAGGGCCCGAGGTAGGTGACCTCGACCTCTCCAATAAACGCTCCCTCATAGTATGGCTTCAACCTTTGACCATTGACTTTAAACTTGCTTCCATCCTCCGCCTTGAGTTCAAAATCTCCATATCTTCCAACTTCGGTTATCACATAGGGACCCATCCATCTAGAGTTCAACTTTCCCGGAAAAAGTCGGTAGCGGGAATTGAATAGAAGGACTTTGTCCCCTTTGTGCAAGGCCTTTTGTCTAATTCTCTTGCCATGGAGTAATTTCGTTCTTTCTTTGTAAATCTTTGCATTTTCATAGGATTGTAGTCGGAATTCCTCCAACTCTTGAATTTGAATCATCCTCTTTTGACCACTTAACTTGAGATCAAGATTAAGTGCTCGGATTGTCCAAAAAGCTTTGTACTCCAATTCGATTGGCAAATGACATGCTTTTCCATAGACAAGCTTGTAAGGGGAGGCTCCTATGGGAGTCTTATAGGCCGTCCTATAAGCCAAAAGAGCATAATTAAGATTTGTGCTCCAATCTTTCCGGGTCTTGTTCACAACTTTTTCAAGGATTTGTTCGATCTCTCTATTTGAAACTTCAACTTGACCGCTTGTTTGAGGATGATATCCCAAGCCGGTTCTATGTTGAACACCATATTTGGTCAAAAGAGATGCAAGTTTCTTCTCATGGAAATGCGTTCCTCCATCACTTATGATTGCTCTAGGAACTCCAAATCTTGGGAAGATTATTTTTTTGAAGAGCTTGGTGACCGTTTTTGCATCATCATTTGGAGTGGCAATGGCCTCCACCCATTTTGAGACGTAGTCTACGGCCACAAGGATGTATTTATTCCCATTGGATGTCACAAAGGGACCTTGGTAGTCGATTCCCCAAACATCGAAGATCTCCATCTCTAGAATGCCCCTTTGTGGCATTTCGTTCCTCCAAGAGATATTCCCCGTTCTTTGACAAGCGTCGCAATGAATGATGAATTCTCTTGTGTCTTGAAACATCGTAGGCCAATAGAAGCCCGATTGAAGAATTTTTGCAACGGTCCTCCTTGCTCCATGGTGCCCACCATAGGGTGATGAATGACACCCTTCCAAGATTCCTTGGACTTCCCATTGAGGGATGCATCTCCGGTAGTGCCCATCACTACACTCTTTGTAGAGGTTTGGATCGTCCCAAAAGTACCTCTTAACTTCGAATAGGAACCTCTTTCTTTGGTTGTGGTTCAAATTTGGAGGGAGTACTTTTCCAACAATATAATTAGCATAATCGGCAAACCATGGGGTGATGTGCCTTTCAAGTTGTGTTTGAATGGCCATCAAAATATCGTCGGGAAATGAGTCATTGATCGGGGTTTCTCCATTTTCATCATGAAACCGGATCCTTGACAAATGATCCGCCACTACATTCTCGGCTCCTTTCTTGTCTCTTATTTCCAAGTCAAATTCTTGAAGAAGCAAAATCCATCTCAACAACCTTGGTTTTGCCTCCTTCTTTATCAAGAGATGTCGGAGAGCACGGTGATCTGAAAATACAATCACCTTGGATCCAAGCAAGTAGGAACAGAATTTGTCCAAAGCATAGACAATGGCGAGAAGCTCTTTCTCGGTGGTATCGTAGTTCACTTGGGAGGGATCAAGAGTCTTTCTTATATAATAGATGGCATGAAGAGCTCTTCCTACCCGTTGGCCAAGAACCGCTCCAACGGCGTAGTTGCTAGCATCACACATAATCTCGAATGGTAGTTCCCAATTTGGAGGTTGGATGATCGGTGCCGAGATTAGTGCTTCCTTGATTCTATTAAAGGCTTCAACACACTCATCAGTGAATTGGAATTGGGCATCTTTAAGCAAAAGTTGAGCGAGGGGTTTGGCTATTTTTGAAAAATCCTTTATGAAACGGCGATAAAAACCCGCGTGACCGAGAAAACTTCTCACCCTTCTAACATTCATGGGAGGTGGTAGTTTCTCTATCACCTCAACTTTAGCTTTATCGACCTCGATGCCCTTTTCCGAAATCAAATGACCCAAAACAATTCCTTCATTGACCATGAAGTGACACTTTTCCCAATTTAAAACAAGACTAACATCTTCACATTTTTACAACACAAGAGAAATATTATGCAAACATGAGTCAAAGTCCTTTCCATAAACACTAAAATCATCCATAAAAACTTCCATTATGGTCTCTAAGTAATCGGAGAAGACACTCATCATGCATCTTTGGAAAGTGGCGGGGGCATTACATAAACCAAAAGGCATCCTCCTATATGCAAAAGTACCATAAGGGCATGTGAAGGTGGTCTTATGTTGGTCATCCGGGTGTATAGGGATTTGGAAGAATCCCGAATACCCATCAAGTTAACAAAAGAATTTGTTGGAGGCTAACCTCTCAAGCATTTGGTCAATGAATGGTAGGGGGAAGTGATCCTTTCTTGTTGCGGAGTTTAATTTTCGATAGTCAATGCACATACGCCAACCGGTGATCATTCTTGTGGGTATTAGTTCATTCTTTTCATTTGTCACTACCGTGGTACCTCCTTTCTTAGGTACCACTTGGACGGGGCTAACCCACAAAGAGTCCGATATGGGATATATGATTCCCGCATCAAGTAATTTCATAACTTCTCCTTTGACAACTTCTTGCATGTGGAGGTTCAATCTTCTTTGAGGTTGAATGGTAGGTCTATGGTCTTCCTCTAGATGAATTCTATGCATGCAAAAGTTGGGACTTATCCCCTTAAGGTCATCTAGACTATAACCTATAGCCTTTTCATGTTGTTTCAACACATCAAGCAATTTTCCCAATTGGTTCTCATCAAGTCTATCATTAACAATCACGGGTTTGGTCTTTGATTCATCAAGGTAAGCGTATTTCAAATTTGGGGGAAGGGGTTTTAAAGTAGGAGTTTGTACCTCACTTTCCTCCTTTGGAGTTTCATTGAGAATTTGCTCCATCTCCATTAGACATTCCATTCTCATAGCATATTCAACTTGTTCTTCATTCTCATCAACCTCATCATATTCAAACTCCATGATGGGTTCCTCTTGCTCTTGAGTTTGTAAAATATCTTCTAGGATAGATTTCTCATCTTCTATGGGTTGACATGCTTCCACAAGGATGTTATGCACTAATTCGGATTGTGCACGAGTAAGTTCTTTGTTAGCTAGAGCGGCCTCAAAAAGATCCACCTCCAATTCCCAATACATATTTTTAGCCTCACTTGCTTCCAAGGCTTCCAATGCTTGCATGGGATCTGTGAAGAAAGGTATACTTAAGTGGTCCTCTACAAAACAATCTATAAGGTCCATCTTGTAAAATATCGAACAACTTGAAAACAATTAGAACAAACCTTGAGGAGTTTTACTTCCTCAAGGCAAAGAAAGACACAACTAATAACAATATAAGAAAATCTAAATCAAGTTAACACCGTCCCCGGCAACGGTGCCATTTTTGGTCGGGTCGATGCTATATTCTATTTTTCGGAACAATTGTCGTTGGAAGCACCTAGACCAAAACACAATTTATAACTTCACAAACAACTCTACAATTAGTAAAGAGGAAAGTAAAGGTCGGATCCCAAGGGACGGGAATTGAGATGAGATTTCTATTGAAACTAGTGGTGTCTTAGGGGTGTCAGAATTTGGGTTGATGTAGAAGGTTACTAAACTAAATAGCAATGAAAGTAAACAAGCAAGATGAATTAAAAGGGTTGTAAACAATTGATAAAAAGCACTAGGGTGTCATGGGGTCATAGGGGAATCATGGGAATTGATCATACAAACATGTTCTCAAATTATAAGCAAGCAATTATTGTTGTGATGGATTGAGTTGGGTTATATCTTACAATCCTAGGAAAGTTTGGGTCCCGGAGCCGAATCGATTAGATTGTACAACACCTACAAGTCGACTTAATCTTCCCTACTCAACAACATGCATGGTCTAATGAGACGCGAGTTGGTTTATGTCTTACAAGTCTCATTGAAAAGATAGGTGATGGGTAAAAAATGCAAGGATTCATAGGCTCGCATTTCATCAAACATAACATGTGCATGAGTTGAGATCAAAACAAGCAAGCAAATAAACCATGAAAGCATATTAATTTAAGCATGAATCATTCCCCATGTTGGTTTCCCCTAATTACTCATTAACCCTAGCTAGGTGACTAGTCACTCATTATCATGTTAATCATGCTAGCAAGGTTGTCATTCATACCAACAAAGTAAAACATGATGAATAAATGAAAGTAATTAACAATAATTAAAAAGGGATTAAGAGGATTATACCTACTAATGATTCCAATAATAAAGCAAGAATAAAAGAAGTACTTGATGCTTGATTGAGAGGTTGTCAATCTCCCAATAATAACCCAAATAATCTTCAATTACCCAAAATAAAGGATGAACAAAAGAGAGATTAAGGAAATAAAACTTGTATTAAAACTTGATTAATTGTTGATTACAAAACTAAAGAGAGATTTGATTGATATTAACTACTCTAAGAATTGATAAGAAGAACATGCTCTTCTAATTAGACTAATGGGGTATTTATAGTGGAAATTAGGTGGATGCATTAGGGTTAACTAAGGGCTAAACTAGTAATTACACTTTTGGATTTGAGCAGGAAAACGCCGGTATTTTTCGAAGGAAGGGCATCTTTCACGGAGGCTTGAAGAAGACGAAATTGTGCTGGACTGGAATCCGTGCGTCTTAGGCTCGGGACGGGCGGATTCCGGGTTTGGGAACGGGCGTCTTTGGGAGAACACGGCCGTCTTCTAGTGGCTGCTGCCCGGGCGTCTTTGAAGGAAGACGCACGGATTGTGCTGTGGAGGACGGGCGGATTTAGGGCAATCCGCACGGATTGCTGCTCAGCTTAGTTTCTTCTTCTTTTCTTCCCTTTTCTTCATAAAATCCTTGGGGATTTCCTCGGGGATGCAAGGATCTTTCCTCAACATTGCCCATCTACTATAATATGTACAAATGCCTTCTAATCTTGTCTCTCCTTGATGCTTGGTCATTGAATTCAATCAATTTAGTCTCGTTTTGCATAAAAATGCAAGATTCTTACTCCTTTCCTACCAAGGGATCAAAATCTCAAAGAATATGCAAAACAAAGAACTAAAGACAATAAATGACCCAAATATGCACTAAAAAGCATGGGAACAAGGCTAATTTGGGGGCTAAATATGCGCTAATTATGGTCACATCAAAGGACAAGTCAGGGACCGTTCCCTTCCACATTTCATATGGAGTCTTGTCGACAGCTTTAGTCGGACTTCGGTTATGTATAAGAGCAGCTGACAAAAGAGCATAACCCCATAATGAATCAGGCACTACCGTGTGACTCATCATGGATCGAACCATATCAAGTAAGGTTCGATTTCTCCGTTCGGACACACCATTCAATTGAGGTGTTCCAGGTGGAGTTAATCGAGAACGATTCCACAGTCTTTAAGGTGTTGATCAAACTCATTTGAAAGATATTCGCCACCCCGATCTGAACGGAGTGCTTTAACCTTTCTACCCAGTTGGTTCTGTACCCTGTTCTGGTATTCCTTGAATTTCTCAAAGGACTCACATTTATGCTTCATTAAGTAGACATATCTGTATCTACTCAAATCGTCCGTGAAAGTGATAAAATATCTATAGCCATCTCTAGCGGTAATTGACATAAGTCCACAAACATCAGTATGTATGAGTCCTAATAGGTCACTAGCGTGCATTCCAACACCTTTGAAGGAAATTCGAGTCATTTTGCCAATGAGACATGATTCACACGTGTCATATGTAGAAAATTCGAATGCGGGAATAGTTCCATTATCGACGAGTTTCTTTACGCGTTTCTCATTTATGTGTCCCATTCGACAATGCCATAGATAGGGTTGATCTTTGTCACCAACCTTTAATTTCTTATTATTCATGTGTAATTCTTCCGTGGTTTGATCTAAGATGTAAATTCCATTCATGGAAACTGCTTTGCCATAAATCATTTCATTGAAAGAGAAAATACAGCTATTATCCTTTATTGAAAATGCAAAACCGTCTATATCAAGTACGGAAAATAGAAATACTGTTCTTAGATAAACTTGGTACATAGTAACAGTTATAAAAATAACTCAAAACCACTAGGGAGTTGGATTACGTATGTTCCCTTCGAGACTGCAGCAACTAGTGCTCCATTCCCAACTCGCAGGTCCACATCACCCTTTTCGAGAGGTGTGATGTTCTTTAGGCCCTGCAAATTATTACACAGATGAGAACCACAACCAGTATATAGCACCCAAGTTTTGAAACTTGCATGGTTAATCTCAATCATATGAATATAAGATGACATACCAACAGGCACGACGCGGCCCGCTTTTATGTCCTCACCGTACACGGGACAGGTTCCTCCTCCAATGTCCAGTCTTGTGACAATGGTGGCACTCTATGTCACCGCCCTTGCTCTTTGCCTTGCCCTGTGAGCCACTAGTCTCACCAGGCCCACTCTTATCGTTTTCTGGCTTTTTAAACTTTGGCTTACCTACAGTTAGGTCGCCATGAGCCTTGCCCTTACCTTTACCCTTGTTTGAAATCATGAGAACATCCTGCTTCATGCTCCCACTCAATTTCATATCCTTCTCGGTCTGTACGAGAAGGGAGTGTAGCTCATGAGGACTCTTTTTCAAGTCATTCATGTAGTAGTTCGCCCTGATAAGGGCAAAACAATCATGAAGAGAATGAAGCATTCGGTCAATGACAATGCTCTCACTGATTTTACAATTAAGAGCCTCCAGCTTCTCGACATTCTCAATCATGTGAAGAATGTATGGGCTAACCGGTTGGCCCTTCTGGAGTTTCGCATCAAAGAAGCGACAGGTATGCTCATATGTAACTATTCTCGGTGCTTTTGAGAACTCGTTAGTGAGCGTGGTGAAAATCTTGTTTGCACCTTGGGCAATGAAGCGTCTCTGCAAATTGGTTTCCATTGCAAAGATGAGTACGTTGTTTATCGCACCCGCTTCCATAACGAAATCACTATAAGCGAGTGACTCGTTGACTCCTGCATGCGGCCTGGGTTTACCGGTATTGGCTTAGTTAAGTACCTGAGCTTACCGTCAGCAATGGCAGTATTCCGTAGTGCCGCCTCCCAGTCCGCAAAGTTGGACCCGTCGTTTTTCAGACGTGTGAGCTGATTCATGTTGTCCATAAAAACTTTCAGCCAGGACGCGCGATCAAGTGTGGCACTTGGCATTGGGATTTTGTTATTTCCAGCCATTTGTTGTAACAGTAAAATTAACGTGTTCTACACTGCGAAAAGAAAATTGAATAATGAGCCTATGCATCGATTTGATTTTTAAGTCTAATGCAATACTTTTATTATAACGCGAAGACTCATGCATTTATACAATTGACCTTCCTCAAGAATTATATAAATGATCCCAAGACTCAATTTACAGAAATTGATAAGCCCACCTCTTGGCTAATTCTACCTTTAGAATTCTTGGTCGATAAATGTCTCAAATTCTATCTTTAGTCCATTATAATCACGAGAAACTCTTCGGACTATAATGTTGAGATAAACTAAGTCAACACAAACTACTTACCCAACGTAGAAGGGGTCATATTATGCCTACCGACGAAGAAGGGATTCATAGTTGTTTGCCCTTATAAAGACTAATCTCAATTTCCGTTTTAGAGGAAGATCCCATCAACTTTATTTTAATTCATTTTAAGTGAACTAATATCTAGCATGCGAGAATGAATAAATTAAGGTGATGGCTTAATAAGTCTGTGACATCTGTATGTCCATGAAAACTAACATACAACCTATATGAGTCAATTTTCATGCATTTTAGTAGTAGGTGGTTTGGTTTTAGGCGGAATATGATGCATAAACTAACATGTGAATGAAAAGCAATAAGAATGAAAACGTAAAAACAGTAAAAGTCCTAGTGTGGCCTATCCTATCAAAATGAACATTAAATACAAGTTTGGAATCCATCCTTGGACCCGAGAAGCTTGTCTTGATGTTCCATCTTGATCCATGTAGCGGGAGTGAGCTCCAATCTCCATCTTTAGTCTTCTTTTGAAAATAGCAATAAATAAAATTTACATAATAAACCTATTTATTACATTCTAATTTTAAAACCCAAAAACTAAAGAAAAATAAAGGAGATTCGAGATCTCATAATTACATAAAAAATCATGTTTCCTTCATTACGAAAACATAATTTGACTAAGGCCACACTAAGTATTACAAATTACAACCGATTGCAAAAATACGTAAATAAAATTCATTCAATCGATTCATTCAACAAAATTAAAATAAAATGCATCAACTAAAATAAATTAACCATACATGGCACAATTCCTTAATTATGTTGATTAATTTATCCAAACCACCTATTTAAATCAAATTAAGTGACAATTCCTCAATTAATCACATTAATTTCATCCTTAATCCATATTAAATTGTAATATGAATTCAATCCGTCAAAATTTTAAACTGCTTTAAAATAATTCGGTATCTTTAAATTATGAACCGCTTCACAATAATTAATTGGCCAAAATCAAAACAAAAACAAAATCCATTTTTTTTTATTTGGTCTCGGCAAAAACAAAGAAAAACAAAACAAGCATGTTTCTTATTTTATACACGGTTTTATCTGTAAAAACCGAAACAAGAATTTTTTTTTTTAAATCTGTCCCCTGTGAACAGTAACACGTGAACAGTAACAACAAAAAATTTTTTTGGATGCTTTCCAAAACGGCATAAACAAAACAACCGCAAAAAAAACTTTAATCGGTTTGAAAAACCGAGAGAGAAAAAAAAACAGAATTTTTTTTTTTTTAATACTGTTCATCCGTGAACAGTACAGAAACAGCAGAAAAAAAATTTCACGGTTTTTTAAAATTAGGACCCTAATGCCTTTTTAATTTTCACTTAATCTGCATTAAATCAAACATGACGATTCCATTTATGTTTTAACTGAATCTGCATCAAATCAAACATCTACCAATTCTTCATATGATAATTTTAACTGATTAAAACAACATTATGAAAAATAAAAATGGAAATCTCGCATCAAAAAGAACAAACACCGGCTGCAAATTTTTTTTTTTTTTCAATCGGCATTAACAAAAAAAAAACCAGCCGTGCCCTAATAATTTTTTTCGAAACCCTAAAAGTTTACATAAAATTTTATGAAAATCATCAAAATTAAAATTCGTGGCCTTGGCTCTGATACCACTTGTGGGAAATAATCTGTATACTTCCCTTAAAATTGAAGGATTATAACGAATTTTATGAAGATGATACTAGTCATAAAATAAAAATACATAAACAAAAGTAAAGGATTCAGAAATAAACTTCGGTCCTAGCAAATACGGCCTAAGAACAATATCAAAATAGATATTCGCCTATCAGTTGCACCCAAGACGATATGAGATATGCCCTTTGATTATGCTAGAAATCGATCCAAAATTTTCTGTAAAAGTTTAGGTTATTTGTGTTTTTCTTGATGAGAGTACAGATTAGGTTAAAAGAGAATTAGGGTAGATCTTCTTGTTTTATTTTTCGGCCCATATGCTAACCGAAATAAGAGAGGTCCATTTCTCTTTTTTTTCGGTTTTTACAAAAAATGTATAAAATGTGTAAATTGTCATCTAGTGAGGATCGAACCCATGACCTCTTGGTTTGTGTACCCTCACTATTACCACTATGACACATTCAACTTGTTGATATTAAATATAACCGATTACATTTAATCCCCTATTTACTAAATGAATAGGCATCCTCACAAATTTTCCCTCCAAAAAGCATTTTTCTAAATAAGGTAGCTAATAACAATTATGTATAAATTAACTAAATAAGGTAACTAATAATTATAATAATTTATTTCATTAACTTATTATTTTTTCATTAAAATAAATATTTCATCAAATTATAATTTTTTGACTAAAGTCTAAAGTCTAATCATTTGATTAAAATATTTTAATAAAAAAATTGTATCAAACTATGATCTACTAAATATTTTACTGATTCTATTATTTGAAAATGACTTGACTCATGCTACGTATATAACAAAATTATAAACCGTTTTAATTATTTGAGACAAAAAAATGAGAAAAATTATAAATTGGAATCATTAAGTTTGCGGTACAAAAAAAAAATATTATTTACAAAATTACATTTCAATATGCTACTCAATTCTTTTAAATAATTTTCAGTTTAAACTTTTTATTTCCCAAAGCAAAATGCAAGGATGAGAAAAATGAACAACTAATGAGATACCACTATTATATATCTAATTTAGTATAAATAAAAAAAACCTTATAAACCGTGCATTAGGTCTAACCTAATTAATTAACACAAAAATAAAAAATTCTATAAATACCGCGCATTCATTGCGCGGGATCTAAACTAGTTACGAATTAACAGATTAATTCGTCCAAGCTAACATTACATACATTTAATTAAATATAACTTATTATATTCAATTTACGAATTGACAGTTAATTCGTCTCAACTAATATTATTTAATCTTCATTAAATAATTGTCTCATCAACACATTGACTAACTGTTTAGTCATATTAGGCATCAATGTGATCATATTTCTATAACCACATCTCTCAAACACATCCTATAGGTGTGACCTTTAGGGACAAGTTGATCACCGCCATCTGTATGATAATAACGTCAAACTTTCTAGCAAGCCAACCGTTATTAGGTAAACGTTAATCAACTGATTAAATATACGAAGTATACCCTTGTGAACCTGTAAGAGATTTACAAATTGTTATCACACTAATTTGTGGAGGACACAAGCTCCAACAGGATAATTGTACAAAAGAACACCTCTTGGTGTCGTCTTATGTTGCCTTGATCATTCAAGTTCACGGAGACTATGAAACTTGCCTTATTCGTCTACAAGCAGCAGTGAGTTTAGGCATTAAGAATCTTCGAGTTCACGGAGACTCCTCCTTGATCATTAACCAAGTTACAGGATCTTGGAAAATTTGAAGTGAAAGTATAGCACCCTATCAGGCTAGGATAGATCAAGTCGCCCAATTCTTAGATCAGCTCACTTATCTACACCTGTCCCGTGAAGAGAATCAATTTGCAGACGCTCTTGCATAAATTGCATCTTTGACTAATATGCCAGACAACATGGTTGAAATGCCTATGTCCTCCTTACAGATGAAGAAGAAAGCCCATATGAGCCTTGGTTCCAGGCCATTCTAAATTTCAGACTTAATGGTACATACCCACCAGATATGGATAAGAGGGGACAACGCGCAAACGCCTACTAGCCTCTCAATATCTCCTCATGCAAGGAGAATTGTACAAAAGAACACCTCTTGGTGTCGTCTTGCGTTGCCTTTATCATTCACAAGCACAAAAGGTTATGGAAGAAGTTCACGATGGAGAATGCGGTCCTCACATGAGTGGACCCATGATTGCAAAGAAAATCACACGTCTAGGATATTACTGGACGACAATGGAGTCAGATTGTATTAAGTACGTCATACATTGCTATAATTGCAAGATCTTCGGGAATGTGCAACATGTTCCTCCCTCGATGCTTTACACCATGACGTCTCCTTGGCCATTTTCTGCTTGGGGAATTGATATCATTGGGAATATCACTCCTACCGGGACAGGAGGTCACTGTTTCATTTTGTTAGCTATCGACTATTTTAATAAATAGGTCGAAGCAGCATCTTACATTAGTCTCACCGCCAAAAATGTGGCAAAGTTCATACAAACCAATATCATCTGTCGATATGGATGCCCATATAAAATCATCAGTGACAATGGGTCACATTTCCAGGCCGAGATTGAGCCATTGCTAGCCAAATATAAGATCAAGGACCACCATTCTTCGCCTTATAGACCTCACACTAATGGCGCGGTAGAGGCAGCTAACAAGAATGTCCTCACAATTCCTAAGAAAATGATCGACAATTACCGCGATTGGCCTAGCAAAATACCCTTTGCGTTGTGGGAATTAGCATATCAGTTAGGACGCCCACTGAGGCCACTCCTTTATATTTGACTTACGGGATGGAAGTTGTACAACTAGTGGAGCTAGAGATCCCGTCTCTATGCATTCTTTTAGAAAGTTAAATTCCAGAAGCTGATTGGAAGAGAGATAGATACGATGAACTTGTCCTCTCGGACGAACGAAGATTGCGCGCATTACATAATGTGCAGACATGTCAGGCACGTATCAAACGAGCCTTTAATAAATGGGTTAAGCCCAGGAACATCAAAGAAGGAGATTTGGTGCTCAAATCAGTATCAGCTCTCTTACCTGTCGATCCACGAGGAAAGTTTAAACCTAACTGGCTAGACCTTTCTTAGTCAAGTCCATACTCTCGGGGGTGTGGTTAGGATTATAGACTTAGATGGGAATGAATTTTCTAATCCTACCAACCTAGACCAACTGAAACGGTATTACCCTTAGCATAGGACAGAAAACACGCCTCGCGTAACCCATGTACCGCTCATGAGACACAAAATAAAACCGGCTTATTGAATTGCACTTCCCTCAGGAGTAAGTAAAGCACATGCTTATTTTCTAAAGTTCATTACAAGCTCTTGCTTCGAACAATTATTCTTTTACATTTACTCGAACTACTCATAGGGTTTGATTTTATTTTTTCTAATGAATACGTAGGCAATCCTTCACGGGATACAATCCATTATTATTTTAAAATGTAAATAGAAGGACATTTGCATTTGCATTTGAATTTCGACAAGAATAATAACAGAAAATCATAATGGTTTCTTAACTATTTAATCTTTTATTCATTATTCCATAAATATTAATAATACGCCAAATACATAAAAATAATAGATGCTGAAATAAATGCTAGGCTAGGATTCTAAAAACCCCGCCATTTTTTACAACTTAAATAATAATAAATAATGCTATAATAAATGACTAAGGCTATTCTTCCATTTTTCCTTTGCCTTTGTCACCCTTGTTATACTTCTTGTCTCGACCACGAGCCGGGCGCTCTTGCGTTGTCTCTGACCTTATCACCAAAGGTCTTTCTCGCGGTCTAGCCTTACCATTTCAATCCATCACCATCTCTACGCCAGGAGCAGCTCTCGGTTTCTTCGACGGACGAGTGTGGACATGGGCCACGTCTCGGTCTGTGGATTTAGGCCACCTACCGATCTGCGGTCACGGGCCACCTGCACCCCAGGCCAATCTGTGGACATGCAGCGGTCTTTTGAAAGCCACGCTCGGCGGCGTAAAAATGCTTTCGACCGGATCGTTTTAGATCGGTCGGTTTCATTTTTGTAAGGGTCTCGAAACGATTAGAGATGTTCGGAGTCGCCACCAAGCATTTGTGGGATGCTTGGAACCCGTTCGAAATCCACTTTATACCTTGGTCAAATTGAAGCACAAAGCAGCATTTGACATAGGTACTAAAGATAAGGAAATCGTCCCTCTTTAGCATCCTATCTCTAGAATGACTCTCGTACGCCCTGGATAAGGTCGTCCACTATCCAAAGTTTCTGAGTAAGAGGTGAAGGTACGTATTGGGAAGCCCTTTAATCAGACACCCAATCCCGCCCGCGGTAGCGGCCTGTACTGATCTATCTTGGTTGGTTGAATGCAAAAGTTGATAAAACGGTTTAAATGCATGAATGCGCATCCAATAATTTAAACCTAACATGTGAGAGCTTTCTAAGTCGGTTGATTTAATCCAAGTATCAAGTATAAGATGTCGAGTTGGATTAATGATTGATTTGCATGCAAGACGAAAATTAAACATCCATTTACCGTATTAGGTTTAGGGTGCATAACGTGATCCATTTGTCTTAGTAGGGCATTTTGCAAATATGATTTTGAATAGTCATCTGATCCGTCCTATATCCGGGCTAATCGGAGTCGGGATCGTCCTGGACTGATGCTGGAAGGGAACAGGCCCTGTACCAGACGGCTACATGAGGCGCGAGCCAGCCGGCGGTATAAGGGGTCTCTCCCTGGTTTCGAAAATGAGAAAGAAAAAGGGCATGTTTAGGCGCGAGTCAACCCACGGCCATATGCCGTATCCTGACTTATTTGAAAAACGTTATAAAATGTATAAAAGAATGGGTATTTGAACCCGATTTGATTTGAAAGGGTCGTTTAGACCGCATTTGTTGAGTTGAAGAACTAGACTCGAATAATCATCATGATTTTGATAATATTCGGTGTCGGGTTCGATTTGACAAACTTGACATGAATAGTTTTGATAATAATTATGAACTAATTGTTTTAAGTTCATTTGGATGTAATTAGTCGATACTCATCATCGTACCCGGGTTAAAATCCGGCATGGTATGTAGAACCAAGGATGACTTTGTGTTGGTGATTAATATGTTTATTTTGAAAATGTAAAGAAAATGATGAAAGGCTTTAAAATACCTCCAAAAAAATGAAATAAAAGGCTTTAAAATGCCTTTTAAATGTCATTAACCAAATATTATCACCGAAACACGGATTTAACCGTCATGGTATGAGAAACCAAGGGTGAAAATTGTTTTATGGTTAAAATAAATAAGATGAAATAAAAAGGGTTTGAAAATATTTGAAATGGTGAAAACCGATTACAAATATGAAAATGGATTAAATGGAAATTACGAGAACAAACACGGTTGATCTCTGACCTGGACACCCCATTTAGGCGTGGGCAAGCCGGCGAACCAAGGGGCTTCTGTCTCAGGCCAAAAATCAGTTTTGGCTCGTTTATTCCATGTTTGGGTTCATGTTATGCACGTTTTAGCATGTTATAGTCATGAAACAAATGAAAACATAATAAAAGAGGATTTTTACACCCTCATACTTACATGTTTGGTTATGGCAAGTGACCGACGTAAGTGTAACAACTCGTTTGATCGGAAAAACTCGGTTTAAAACCGTTTTGGTAAGTAAAAAGAGTGTTTTAAGTTTAGTGACGGTGTAGTGGTCGAACTGGTCGGTCAAGTGATTTAATGCACGATGACGGTACCAAACAATGTGTAAGGCTTGTATTTATGATCGGTAGGTCGCAAATACGCATCGGATTGTGACTTAAGAAGTTGAGTCGAGAATTTTAAGGGAGAAAAGAGGGGGCGGACACTCGCGAAAGTCTCAAATGGGGGGCATTTGAGGGGTATTTATAGGGAAATGAGTGGTTGTGTGAGGTTTGAGCGACGTGGCCACTTGGGCTGCTCAAAGTGGCGCGAGCCACGTCGCGGTTCTTCGACTTATCTTGTCACTTTCACAACAAACGCAATCATGATTTGTTCTATCCTAGGTTTTGTAGTCATATGTTTGGTACTTGACCAAACATAAATCCGGGAAAACTTAAGGTAGAAGGTTTGAAATGTTTTGTTTTTGGTGGTTGACTTTTTTTACTCGTTGTTGGAGTCGGGATTTGAATTTTTGAGTCGGTTTTTGGTCCGATGTCGATTTTGACTCTAGTTAGTGTCATTGCGACCCCGTCGTCGTGCATTAAACACTCCAGGTATTTTTGAAATGTTTTATTTTCGAAATCGTTTTAAGTTTTCCGACGTAATGTTGTACACAAACCGTCGATCAAACGCCGCGATTCCAAAACATGTTTTAGTCCGATAATCATCAGGTGTTTGTTGGAGTCTCAGTAGATACTGGGTATCTACACAGCCCCCACTTTGACTGAGGCTTGGACAGGGCGAAAGTCAAAGTAGAGCCCCCAGGTCAATCGAAGATTACAACCTGGAGACCAAAGCGACATCGAGGCGGCTCGAAAGGATTCGGGCCAAGGACCTGCCGTCGGGAAGGGCGACGCCGAGGCGACTCAATGGTACGAGTCAAGGACCTGTCGTTGGGAACAGTTTAGAGTCTGTCGACTATCCATGGGGGTCGTTTAAAGTCCATTAGACTACGTACAAAGGCTCGCCAGCCATAGGAAGGAGTCATACCTGAGGCATCTTCGGATATGTCCTTGCACGTTCGCGGACAAAGGCTCGCCAGCTGTGATAAGGAAATGTACCCGAGGCATCATCGGGAAGTGTCCTTGAGTGTTTGCGGACAAAGGCTCGCCAGCTGTGACAAGGAAATGTACCCGAGGCATCTTCGGGATGTGTCCTTGAGTGTTTGCGGACAAAGGCTCGCCAGCTGTGATAAGGAAATGTACCCGAGGCATCTTCGGGATGTGTCCTTGAGTGTTTGCGGATAAAGGCTCGCCAGCTGTGACAAGGAAATGTACCTGAGGCATCTTCGGGATGTGTCCTTGAGTGTTTGGGGATAAAGGCTCGCCAGCCATGAGAAGGAAATGTACCCGAGGCATCTTTGGGATGTGTCCTTGAGTGTTTGCGGACAAAGGCTCGCCAGCTGTGACAAGGAAATGTACCCGGGGCATCTTCGAGATGTGTCCTTGAGTGTTTGCGGACAAAGGCTCACCAGCCATGATAAGAAAATATACCCGAGGCATCTTCGAGATGTGTCCTTGAGTGTTTGCGGACAAAGGCTCGCGCGCCATGTGGCGGTCGGTTAATGGACCGTGAGCATAGCCGCGTTGAATGGGCTTGTTTTGAAAGTAGCGAACTCATGATGCCGCTGTGGAAATAGTGAAGTCGAATTTTCACTATCACTGTTTTTGAAACGAGCGGGTTCCGCGAGGAAGCACCCTGCTGGTATTTTAAAGAATAGTGAATTTGGAATCTTCACCATTCGTCGTTCTTTTTTGAGTTTGAAGTGGCGGTTTCGATCGCCGTTGAATTTGAATTTTGAAGGAAATGGCAAATTTTAAATTTTGCTGTTACGTTTGACGTGACGGTTTATGTGCCGCCGTTGACATTTGAAAGAAATAGTGAATTTGGAATCTTCACTATTAATTGAAGTGACGGTTTATGTGCCGCCGTTGACATCTGATGGAAATAGTGAATTTGGAATCTTCACTATTAATTGAAGCGACGGTTTATGTGCCGCCGTCTGAAATTTGAAGAAAATAGCGGATTTTGGATTCTCGCTATTATTTTTGAAATTTTTGAAGAAAAATAGTGAATTTTGATTTCACCATCATTCTTGAAATCGGCGGTTTTGATCGCCGTTTGTTTGAAATTTTCAAAAATAGCGAATTTAAATTTTCGCCATTAATTGGAGTGACGGTTTATGTGCCGTCGTTTGAAATCTTCGAAAATAGCAAATTTGAACTTTCACTATTTGTTTTTGTCTTTGAGAAAATGACGACCTTTAATATCGTCAATGAAAATTCGAAGTTTAATATGTGAAATTGGGCCAAAGCCCAAATTTCAGTGGGAAAGCAAGGGGAGGTCTGATTAAGGCGCGAGCCACCTTGCGAACCAAAGGGGCTTCCCTTTTTTCTGTAAAAGACGCGAGTTCAGGCTGCATTTCATTCCTCATCCGTCTTCAACCTTCGACAAAGTAAACCCAAGAACGCCATTGTTGGTTCTTAAGCTTGTTTCCATTTGTGCCATCAACAACAATGTCATCTCAAGGTATGTATTTCCTCTTGAATCCATTTAAATTTGTTGGCCTTTTAGCTTAATTGAATTAGGGCGAAATTTACCCTGGAAAATCGAATTGGGTGTTTTTGATTGAGCCCATTTTGACTGAAATTGATGACTGCATTAGGTTAGAAACCTGTTTAGGAGTATAGGGGTGCTTTTAGTTTGCATTTTGGTCCCCGTTCCTGCTCCCTATGCTCGAAAA
The DNA here is from genome assembly GCF_048544455.1 of Silene latifolia. Lineage (NCBI taxonomy): Eukaryota > Viridiplantae > Streptophyta > Magnoliopsida > Caryophyllales > Caryophyllaceae > Silene > Silene latifolia. The sequence goes on along the minus strand of NW_027413661.1, from coordinate 5,047,495 downwards.
ACGTGAGTGAGGTGAGAAACCGTCCCATCTCGCCATGCCAAGTTTATTTGCCTAGATAGTGGGTCCCGTTACGTTGCATTGTAGTCGGGAAAGACCGTATTCGCCATTATAGACCTTCGTTGGGTATTGTGGGCAAAATTGGATTTTCTGCCTTTTGTGACGGTCTTATGTCTGACAAAATAAGCGCCTGTTTGGGCTTGAATTGAGTCAGTTTGCCTTGAAATGGACCTCATTGGTAGTTTAGGTCGCTTTGAGGGGTGATAAAATCACGTTTGCCTTTTTGCGGTCGTTTTTGAATTTTTGACCGGTTTGTGCTCAAATTGGCTTATAAATTGCCTTTTTGAGCCGTAGAAAGATTCCCCATTGTGTCGGGAATGTATTTTGGTTTGTTGGCGGACCTCGTATGGGTCTTGGAACGCCGTTTTTTTGTTTGTTGTTTTGACTCGTCTATTGCTTGAAAAGATGGGTGAGTCGTTTTTTGTTTTTTTTTTGAATGGTTTTGTTTGGTTGGATTTTGGGCGGGATTGCCCTTGTTTTGCTTTGCAGGTTGCGTTTTTTTTTGGACTTGTCCGATTTATGCCGTCATAACGCCGAAATTTCCGCTGACGTTCTTTGTTTATTCTTTTGATCGCAGGGTATCATTTGGGACCTATGGGGTCTGCCGTGGAGGCCTTGGAGGAGGAAGACGATCCTGGAGGGGGAGAGACGACTGTTTTTTGTTACAGGCTTGGTTGTTATTCTGCCTGGCGGCCTTTGCCCGGCTAATGATCGGGTATCGATCGTTGGTCGTTGTCTGCAGAGGTTCGGATGACCGATGAGTGGGGTTCAATGCAGGCGTGTTATCCCATGTTGATGCTTTCTATCGCAGTTGAATTCAGCTGAGTGGGGTTCAACATCGGGGTAGTATCCGTTGTCGTGGTCCCTTTTCACCCTCGAATTCTGAGGATTGGAGGCCAACGTCGGGGTAGTGCGCTGAGCTACGATCCTCGGTTATCGCGTCGTCCAAAATCTGCAAGGCATCATTTTTCTTTTTATCGTGGAGCAGGAACGAGGTATTACCGTCATGGTAACAACCTCTGCTTCCGTTGTTGCTCCTCTGTCTCTTGTGTTGCTCCCTTTCTTTTCTGTTTGAGAGGATAGAGAGTGCTTAGTTCGGTAGGTGGCGGATAGCCCCCAGTTCGTTGTCTTAGGCCAGTGTCTATATGATAGATAGTTGTTTTAGGCCAGTGTCTGTATGATAGATGTCTGTACTGGATCCTGTTTGCACGATCAGTTCTCCGTATCAAATGCGTGTCGATGTATTTTGCGTGAGGCGGTTTGTATATATGTGTTTTTCGATCGTGGTTCATTTTGTGATTTTTGGCTTTTTTGTGTTGTGTTTCGGAGGAGCGCTGTCGGCTGTCAATTCTCCTTTTTGCTTCGCACTAGCTCCTGCATCGTTAGTGTAGAAAAACAGGCAACAGGTAGCACGCATACATAACCGCAAACACGTAAAAGCATTTGATTGAAAACAAATTTTAACCGCGATGACTCGGAGTTAAAATTGAAATTTGAAATGAATTTTCAAAATTTGCGACAAGTCGTCACGTTTGGATTTCGAAAGGAATCGATTTGAAAATTGAGCAATTAACTCGTGTCTTGAATTAAATTGCATCGGAATTGTTGAAATTGATTTGTGACTCAAAAAATTCAAACTCAATCCGTCAGGGAAGAATTTTTAGAAAAGGATTTTTGCGAGTATGTTTGATTTTTGATTTTTGAGGTCAAGACTCGAATTTGTGAGTGCTTGAATTTTGAGGAAAACTGATGTCGTTCTATCAATCTCCGTATGTTTAAAGTTGCGTCATAGAAACCGTGTCGGATTTCGTAAAACGCGAAAACAAGGAAATGTGAGTGTCAGGAAGCACAAAAAATGTCCTGGATCATCCCGAAGAGGCGCGAGGTTCCTGGCGGGAGGTTTGAGGTGTCAGGAGAAAACACAAGTTGAAAGAGACAAGTCAACAGCGGGAATTCCGGGGAAGCCTCAAAGAGGCGCGAGCAGCGTGGCGATAGAAGCCGACTCTCCCTTTTTTCTGAAAAACGCACTGATCATTTTGTATAAATAGGGACGTTTGCGCTTCATTGTTTCATCATCCGAAACACAAAAACATCTCTACAAAACTTCTTCCTCTTCCACAAAAATATTTCATGGATGCTTTTGAGAACACATTGCGACAATGGTGCCGGGATTTGTCACCTCCCGAAAAGTATCAACTCATTTGCATGGGAGTTGGTCAATTGTTGGTGCTTCGTCAAGTCAAAGTGCAACCTTCATTTCTTGAAGCATTTTCTCGGTTTTGGGATTCGAAACACCATGTTTTCGTTTTCCAGAAAGGTGAGATTTGTCCTCTTGCCGAAGAAGTTGGAGCCATTGGTGGGTGGCCGGGTTGTGTTCCGGTGCTTCCTCCGACTCGGTTGTGCTACAAGGAGAAATTCCGTTCCATGTTGGGCTTGTCAACAAGCCAAATCAACTCCCTTCTTGCTCCTCATGGTGTGGATATGTTGGCTCTTATCAACATCTTTTCAAACCGATTAGATGCTAATGTCTCGGAGGTGGCTAGGAGAAGGGCTCTTGCCTTTTGTCTTGTCCATGTGTACCTCTTTGTTGATGTTTTGAAGAAGGAGGGGCCAAAATGCTATGGTAGCATGACCCTTGTTCATGTGGTTGAGCAAATGGAGCATGGTAGAGATCCATCCCGGTTGGTGCTTGGCGAGATCATCCAAGCTTTGGACAAGGAAGGCTCTTGTAGAGAAGCTCCCTCTTTTAAATCCCCAAGGGTCCTTCAAGTGTGGCTATTGGAGAGACTAAGGTATGTAGAGCCTCCGGTTAATCCTTCTTCTTACTCCTTCCGTCATCTTACCATGAGGAAGAAGTTGTACCCGGATAGTTTTGCTTCCATCGAGGCTTATTGGGCCGCGAGATTGGCGGAGGAGGGTGGTCCTCACATCCGTTGGGTTGTGCCATGGTGGCACTTGAGGTCCTTCACGGGGTTGCCCGCTTCGGGTGCTAGTCCTCGTTCTTTGATGGTGATGGGTTTGAAGGTTGCTTCCTTCATATATCCCGAAAGGCTCATGAGGCAAATGGGGCGTCAACAAAAGGTGTCCGCTCAAGATACTCTTGTCCAAGAGAATGTTTTCCGGAACTCCGAGCTTGTGGAGGTCTTCGAAAGGTGGTGGGCCACTCGACCGCTTTGGGAGGTACCAAACCCCGTTGCCACGACATGGGTGACTCCCGCTTATGTCAAGTGGTCACGAGCTCCGTCCTTGGAAGAGAGGTCCAAGTTTCGTAAGGACAAGGTTGTCGACTTGAAGTATCGAGAGGTTGGCAAGGCCAACCGTGCCTTCTTCGAGGAGTATGTTGATGGAGTTAGCCCGGATGTGATGAGACCACCGAAGAGGAGGAGTTTGGGTCCCAAGAATATGGTGGGCCATGCATTGGCTCTTTTTGGGTCGAACATGGGGTCTTGTGCTAGACCGGAGGCCGTCACCGTCTTAGATCCGTTGAGGATCCGTTCCGAGGAGGAAGTCCATGCTAGGCGGGCCAACAAGAACAACAAGGGGAAGATGTACCCCGAGGGAAAAGGCAAGGGTAAAATAGAAGGGTGAAGACCTCCATTACCTGTTTTATTATTATGTTGTATTATTGTTGTAGGTTTTTATTATGTTGTACTAGCTAGTTATTGTGTGTTTTGTGCTAGTTTTATTATGTGAGGTGTTTTAGTTGACACCTTAGCTTCGACAAGTTGTAGATTCGTTGAGCTTTATTTGTTGTTGAAATTGTAATTCCTCCCATTATTAATTAAATAAGAGGATTGCTCGTGTCGGAAATTGTGAACGCTTGTTTATTCCATCCATTTGGTAAAGGCAATTCGATTTGAATCGTCCTAAACATTTGCACTTGGGAAAGTGGGATTTTGTGGGAAGGGAGAAAGGCTTATTTTTTGTATTTTGTGGGAAAGGGAATGGTTTTCCTCTCTCTCTTTTTTTTTTGATGGGGACCATTTTTTGTATGCGGCGGTTTTTGTTGTATGGGGATGGTTGTTTTTGATTGTGGGGATGGTTGTATCCTTCTCGTGTAAGAAAGGACTGCCCACTTATTCACCCGAAGAGGTGAAATCAAACCATGATCGTAGTTCGAAATGTTTTGTAAATTTTGATTGGGTTTTGTGGTTGTATCCCTCATGTATAAGAAGGACTGCCTACGTATCCACCTAAAGAGGTGAAATCAAACCATGCTCGTAGTTCAGGGGTTTTTTTGTGTGAATTTGTTTGGGTTTTGTGGTTGTATCCCTCATGTATAAGAGGGACTGCCTACGTATCCACCTGAAGAGGTGAAATCAAACCATGCTCGTAGTTCAGGGGTTTTTTTTTTTGAATTTGTTTGGGTTTTGTGGTTGTATCCCTCATGTATAAGAGGGACTGCCTACGTATCCACCTGAAGAGGTGAAATCAAACCATGCTCGTAGTTCAGGGGGTTTTTGTTTGTTTTAGTGCAAATAGATGTTGCCTTTGACAGATCAAAGGACATTCGCAACGGGCAAGGTGTCGCAGCTTAGACTCGATAAAACATGCAATTTCAAATCAGAACGCGTTGAGGAACTTGACTTGAAAAGAGGTTGAGGTGGTTGCTAGTTGTAAAACTAGGCTTAGGTCGTTTCTTGCTATGGTTCAAGGGTAGTATTTCTTGAGTTGGTCCAGGTTAGTCGGGTTTGTAAAATCCTCCCCATTTAGGTCACTCAGTCTCATTACGCCCTCCGAAAGTATTTTCTTGACAGGGTATGGCACGACCCAGTTGGGTTTGAATTTCCCCCTCGGATCGACGGGTAACGGTGCTTGAACCGACTTGAGGACAAAGTCGCCTTCCTGGATATTCCTGGCTTTAACCTTCTTGTTGAATGCCCGTTGTATACGTCGTTGGTATAGCTGGACGTTGTGCAAGGCGTTGAGTCGCCGTTCGTCTAGAAGAGTGAGTTGCTCGTACCTTTGACGGCTCCATTCCACCTCGGGGACTTGACTCTCCAGTAAGATGCGTAGAGAAGGGACCTCTAACTCTACCGGTTGAACCGCCTCTATACCATATGCTAGGTAGAAGGGTGTGGCGCCTGTCGATGTTCGAATGGAGGTTCGGTATCCTCAGAGTGCGAATGGGAGTTTGCTCGGCCAGTCGCGGTAGTTGTCTTGCATCTTCTTGATAATGGTGACAAGAGTTTTGTTAGCTGCCTCCACCACTCCGTTAGTTTGGGGACGGTATGGGGATGATCGATGTCGCTTGATTTTGTATTTGTCCAGCAAAGCTTGAGTTTCCGCCCGGAAGTGAGAGCCTTGGTCGCTGATGATTTCATGGGGTACCCCATATCGGCAGATGATGTTGTTTTGAATGAACTTGGCCACTTGTTTGGCGGTCAAGACTGCATATGATTGCGCTTCCACCTATTTGGTGAAGTAGTCGATGGCGACGAGGACGAAGCAATGCCCCTTGGTGCCTACCGGGTTGACTTTCCCGATGATGTCGATGCCCCAGGTTCAGAAAGGCTAGGGTGACGTCATGGTGTACAAAAGGGATGGTGGTATGTGTTGTATGTTGGCCAAGATTTGGCAATTGTGGCAACGTTTGACGTAGTTACGGCAATCGGCTTCCATGGTGGTCCAGTAGTAGCCTAGCCGCATTATTTTTCGAGTAAGCATCATTGCGCTCATGTGAGGGCCACATTCTCCGCTGTGAACCTCTCCCATGACTTTTTTGGCTTTGTGATGGTCAATGCAAAGGAGGAGAATTCCTTGGGGTGTTCTTTTGTATAGTTAATTTTGGTTTATCACGAATTGTGATGCAAGCAAATGGATGGCTCTTTGTCCTCTTTGATCAGAGTTGGGAGGGAATTCATTTTTGGTTTTGTAGTTGAGGATTGCTTGGTACCAAGTTTCATCATGGCTTTCCTCATCGTCGATGATGGCACAAATGTGAGCTGGCTCGCTCCTTCTCTCGACACATAGGGGCATCAATGTCATGTCGTCAGGTATGTTGACGAGTGCGGTAAGTTTTGCCAGGGCATCAGCAAATTGGTTTTCCTCTCGTGGCAAGTGGAAGTAGTCAATTTGGTCAAAAAACTCGGCCTCTTGATTGATCTTTGCTCGGTTGGGTGCTAAGCTGTCAGATCAGATTTTCCATGATCCGGACACCTGATTGATGATGAGCGAAGAATCACCGTGGACCCTTAGTCTCTTGATGCCGAGTGTGATGGCTGCTTGTAGGCCGATGAGGCATGCTTCATATTCAGCGGCATTGTTGGTGATGGCAAAGTCTAGCTTGACCGAGATCGGAACGTGTTCTCCCTCCGTTAATATTAGAAGGATTCCTACCCTGAAGCCTCTCAAATTAGATGCACCATCGAAGTATAGGACCCATGCGTCAGAATCGGTACAAAGGATGTCTTCGTCAGGAAGTGACCATGTGTCGGTCATTGAGTCCTCGTTGACGGGATTCTCTGCTAGGAAATAGGCATTTGCTCTTCCCTTGATAACCTTGAGGGGTACAAACTTGAGATCAAACTCGGACAGCATGAGCGTCCACCTAGACAGCCTTCCGTTTAGTACGGGTTTTTCGAAGATGTATTTGACCGGGTCCATCTTGGAGTAGATGTGGACCGTGTAGCTGAGCATGTAATGCCGCAGCTTCTTTGTTGACCATACTAGGGCAAGGCATGTCTTCTCCAGTTGGGTATACCTCGTCTCGTACTCAATGAACTTTTTGCTGATGTAGTAGATGGCTCGTTCTTCGTTGCCGACTGTTTGTGCTAATATTGCTCCCATGGCCGTGTTTGTGACAGTCAGGTACAGGGATAGAGGAATCCCTGGTTGTGGTGGCATGAGGACAGGAGGCTTGGATAGGATGTCCTTTACCCTGTCGAAGGCCTTTTTGCAGTCGTCATCCCAATCGGTGTGATCGGAGGCGCGAAGCTTCTTGAATATCGGTTCACAAATCATGGTGAGCTTGGCAATGAAGCGGCTGATGTATTGGACCTGGCCGAGAAATCCCCGAATCTCCTTCTCATTCCTAGGCCGAGGCATTTACTGAAGAGCTTTGATTTTGGTTGGATCAATCTCAATGCCTCTTTTGCTGACGACGTGTCCTAAGAGTTTTCCGGGGGTGACCCCGAATGCATACTTCTGAGGATTTAGTCTCATGTTATATTTCCGCAGACGAGCGAAGAATTTCCGAAGGGCGTTGATGTGGCCGTCCCGTTCCTTTGATTTGAAAATCATGTCATCGACATACACCTCTACCTCCTTATGCATCATATCATGTAGGAGAGTGGTAGCGGTTCTTTGATAGGTTGCTCCGGCGTTGATGAGGCCGAAGGGCATGACCGTGTAGCAATATGTACCCCACTGTGTAGTGAATGCTGTCTTGTGCATGTCTTCCTCAGCCATTTTAATCTGGTTGTACCCAGCATACCCGTCCATGAATGATAAGAGAGCATGCTCGACGGTATTGTCCACCAGAATGTTAACATGTGGCAAAGGGAAGTCGTCCTTTGGACTCGCCTTTTTCAGATCCCTCAAGTCGACGCAAACCCGAATTCTTCCGTCTTTCTTTGGTAAGGGCACAATGTTGGCCACCCAATCAGAGTATTCAGACACTTTGATGAAACCAGCCTTAAACTGTTTATCCACTTCTTCCTTGATTTTCAGGGCCCATTCAGGACGCATCCGGCGTAATTTCTGCTTCACGGGTTTAGCTCCGGGTTTAATGGGTATCCTGTGCTTTGCAATTTCTCTATCAATCCCAAGCATATCTCTGTAAGACCAGGCGAATACGTCCTTGTATTCGTGTAGGAGGTCAATGAACTGTTGTCTTTCCGAGGGGTCCAGGGTTGTCCCTATCCTAAGTTCTTGAGGTATGTTGTCGGTTCCTACGTTAATGGGTTCGGTCTCCTCAATGATGGGGGTTCTGGTTTCCCATTTGTCAAGTTCTTTGGCTAGGTGAGGTGGGTAGTCACTCAAGTCAAATTACTCATAGTCATTCCGAATTGCATTGCAGTTAAATTGAGACGAGTCATAAGCAAACTTAGCGTTCATTAAAGTTGACACGAGCGAAAAGTTTGGAGAGGACAGACACCTCGTGGTCAGTCAGAGGCGACACAACGGAGGAGGCGGCCCCTCAAACAGGCTCCAGGTTGTCACCTTTCATGGGAGTGGGGGTGACCCTAGTAGACTCAGCCTCTGAATCAGCCACGACATTGTGATAAAACAGTGGGAAGGGGACCTTGACTGGGACATTAGGAGTGTTAGGAGCTGTGACTGACTCTGACTCCGACTCAGACTCAGACTCAGATTCTTCTTCACTTCCCTCCTTGAACATAGGGCCTTCTCCAGTTGTGATCTTGAGAATGCGGCCTTGGCGATCGGTCCACTTGACGGTCTTCCTCCAGCCTTGGGTAGCTTTCTCCGGGTCAGTGTCGGAGATCAAGGCGGTTGGGTCAAATTGATTATCCTTCAGGGCGATGTTGATAATGTCCTCATAGTCGAGGTGCTTGATGTTATCTTCCCCAAAGAGGAGTGTGACAGCTTGTCTATCGAGGCATGACGACGGCTTAGACTCAGTTGATGCAGCTTCGATGTTGTCAGGGATGAAGTAGCAGTCCTGGAAGACTTCCACTCCCGGGTACCTAGCCTTTGCCACAGAGTCATAGATCGGCTCTGGAAATCCATGGTAGAGCTCGGACTCTCCCTCGGGGACAAAGTATCCGTTGAGGATCGGATGATAGGGACGGAGGATAACTCCGTGCTTCTTGCGCTTTCGAACTAGGAGGTTCATCTCCTGGATATCTTCATCAATAGGCTCATATCCCAGTCCGAAGGGAATGTTGGGGACCTTAGCCTGTTTCAAGGGAGGCAATGGGTCCTTCAGTGGATTGAGCGGCAAACCCGGGAAGTTACCCTGGCGCATCATGATACGGTTGACTGTGAGGTTGGCAAACGGGTCACAATCAAAGGGTGTTGATTCACCAGTTATGGCATTCACAGCTTAGAATCCCCACATTTCATCATCATCTTCCTCAATGGTTTGGGAGGCTATTCCCTTTCTCATGACAGCTTTGATCGGGGAAGCAGGAATTATGATTGTTTTCCCGTTAAAGGAGACCCTGATTTTCTGGTGGAGAGTTGAGGTAACCGCGTTGACGGCGTGGATCCAGTGACGTCCCAAGAGCATATTGAAAGAGGCGTCGATGTCGACCACCTGAAAACTGGTTTGCCTTTCCAGTGGTCCGGTTGCGCAATCAAAGTGATAAGCCCTGCGACCTTGCGACGAGTGTCGTCGTAGGCGCGTACTCCTTGGTTTGTCGGGACCAAATCATCTTCCTTAATACCCAGCTTGTGAGCAGTCTTGAGAGGAATGACATTCACTGCGGATCCGTCATCTACGAGGACCATGGGTACATTTTTCTTGAGGCATTGTACGGTGATATACAGGGCCAGGTTATGATTGCCTCCAAAGGGAGGGATATCCTCGTCAGAGAAGACGACTGGGTTGTTCAGATCAGGGGCGTCCCTCGTCATATGTGCCACTATTTCTTCTGGGGAAGAGGTGGAGGGCACGGTTAACTTTCCCAAGGCCTGTAGCAAAGCCTGTCGATGCTCAAAAGATGTTGCGATCAGTAGCCAGATTGAGATCTCGGCTCTTGCCTTCTTAAGTTGTTTGAGGATCAAATTTTCAGGAGCCTTCGGTTGAGTGACTACTTCCGGGACGACTTGGTCATTCGTTGTTGGAACGACCATTGGATTGTTCAGGTTCTGATAGGGGCGTCCGGACCGGGTAAGGTGACCGATCTCTTTCGCCCGCTTCCCTTTGCTCGGGATGATATAGACATCCTCAACGTCGTCTCTCCAGATGCCGTTGATTTTAGGATCTCGAAGGCACCTTGGAGGGGTATTCCTTGGTAAGTAGTTCTTGTGAGGGATATTTTTGTGGGGGTGATTTTTGTGAGGGTGATTTTTGTGAGGGTGATTATTGTGAGGGGGATTTTCGTGAGGTGCATGCCAGAATGGTCGCGGGAGCAATCCGTCCTGGTGTGGGTAGTTTTGGGCGCTCGGGGGACTCTCCCTTGGGCGCGGTGGTGGAGGATTGAAGATAAGTCGACGGTAGGCATCGTCAAGTCGGGTGATCCTCTCGGAGAGACTGGCTATGGCTTCCTCATCCTGTTGGAACATGGTGAGCATCGTGGTGGCACTGAACACAAACACTCCGTCTGAGGGATATTTTTCCAAGGCATTCACCTCATCATCGACTGGCAGGATGAGGTGAGAGCAGTCCAGAGTCGGCTCATCGTCGGAGATGGCGTGGATTCCGAGAGGATTTGTTTTGTTGTTTGGCTTAGTCGGTGGGGGTAAAGGCAAATCTCCTTTCTCAATCATGTCTTGGATGATGTGTTTGAGTTTGAAGCAGGTTTCAGTATCATGCCCTTTCCCTTGATGGTACTGACAATAGGCATTGGGGTTCCAGAAGTGGGATTTCTTAGCATCGGTCGGATCCGGGGTGGGTCCGATTGGTAGTAACTTTCCCTGGTCCATGAGCCTCTTCAGAGCACTCGCGTAAGTTGACCCTATATTAGTGAACACTCTATGGAGGCGCTCAGCTCTCTTAGCAGATGGTTCAACGAGGTTAACCTCATCGATCTTGTTCGTTTGGCCGTAAGGGCGAGATCCGATCGAGGTGGATCCTTGGTAGCCTCTGCCAGTAGTCTTGGCCAAGACACCCTTCCGGAGGTCATCTTCAGTGCGTGTCCCCAGAATTTGCAGATCCTGGAAGGTCTTAATATTTTGAAACCTCAGTAAGTTGGCATACACTAGGCGGAGATTGTTGACGAACTTTTTCACCAAAGTTGATTCACTCGGCTTACTGACCAGTTGAGTACTCACCCTCCTCTAACGGGTTAAGAACTCGGTGAACCCCTCCTTGTCGTTCTGGGTTAGCACCTCGAGAGTACGGGTATTGGCCTGGATTTCGACATTGTCGGCATATTGTTTGGTAAACTCAACCGCGACCTCATCCCAAGTAGTAAGGTTTTTCGGATCAAGGGAGTAGTTGATCGGGTCCGTTCGGGTTCACAATTAAAGATGTGGTCGTTGGGTCACGGTCGAATCAAAACACAATTTATAACTTCACAAAACAACTCTACAATTAGTAAAGAGGCAAGTAAAGGTCGGATCCCAAGGGACGGGAATTGAGATGAGATTTCGATTGAAACTAGTGGTGTCTTTGGGGTGTCACAATTTGGGTTGATGTAGAAGGTCACTAACTAAAAATAGTAATGGAAATAGACAAGCAAGATGAATTAAAAAGGGGTGTAAACAATTGATTAAAAAGCACTAGGGTGTCATAGGTTCATAGGGAAATCATGGGATATGATCATACAAACATGTTCTCAAATTATAAGCATGCAATTATTGTTGTGATGGATTGAGTTGGGTTATATCTTACAATCCTAGGAAAGTTTGGGTCCCGGAGCCGAATCGATTAGATTGTACAACACCTACAAGTCGACTTAGTCTTCCCTACTCAACAACATGCATGGTCTAATGAGACTCGAGTTGGGTTATGTCTTACAAGTCTCATTGAAAAGATAGGTGATGGTGGTAAATGCAAGGATTCATAGGCTTAGCATTTCATCAAACATAACATGTGCATGAGTTGAGATCAAAACAAGCAAGCAAATAAAACATGAAAGCATATTAATTTAAGCATGAATCATTCCCCATGTTGGTTTCCCCTAATCACCCATTAACCCTAGCTAGGAGACTACTCACTCATTATCATGTTAAACATGCTAGCAAGGTTGTCAATCATACTAACAAAATGAAACATGATGAACAAATAAAAGTAATTAGCAATAATTAAAAAGGGATTAAGAGATTATACCTACTAATGATTCCAATAACAAAGCAAGAATAATAGAAGTACTTGATGTTTGATTGAGAGGTTGTCAATCTCCCAATAATAACCCAAATAATCTTCAATTACCCAAAATAAAGGATGAACAAGAGAGAGATTAAAGAACTAAAACTTGGATTAAAAATTGATTAATACTTGATTACAATATTAAAGAGAGATTTGATTGATATTAACTACACTAATTATTGATAAGAAGAACATGCTCCTTGATGTGACCATTATTTGCGCTTATTTAGTCCCCTAATTGAGCCTATTTTGCATACTATTATAGCATTTCATGGCCATTTTATCCGTCAAAACCTTCCTATTTGCTTTTCTATCGAATTTCATATGTTTTGTAGAAAAGGAGATAATAAGGCGGAAATTCCCGTCTTTCGTGCATATTTGGAAGCTTATTGATGATATTATATGGACTAGTATGAAGAGGAGGCAAGAATGATGACCAAAGATGTAATAATAAAGAGTATATAGAAGGGTCATAAGGTTTAAAGCAAGGAGGAAAAGCAAGGAAGCCATTCATGAAGAAAATGGCTCGGAACGCAAACCAAGAGTTGCTATTTTGACTCTGAAAATATGCTAGATGGAACGGCATCGAAAAAACAAGCGATCTAGGCTTTTGAATCACTCCAATAGGAGTCCGGATGAGAAAATGACGTCCGTTTTACAATCCGAGCTCAAACAAAGAAGCTGTACAGGAATCCGCGCGTCCCGCGCTGAAGACGCTCGGATTGTCCCAAATCCGCTCGGATTCCTCCCTTGCTACAATCCGAGCGTCTTGCTCCAAATACGCTCGGATTCCCTTGCTACAATCCGCCCGTCCCGACACCAATCCGCCCGGATTCCAGTCCAGCGCAAATTCGTTCTTCAAGCTTTCAAGAAAGACTCCCTTCCTCCGAAAAATACCGGCTCCTCCCTGCTCTAAACTCAAAAGTGTAATTACTAGTTTATCCCTTAGTTAACCCTAATGCATCCACCTAATTTCCACTATAAATACCCCATTTGTAATAATCCTTGGAAACAAGTTTTTAGAGTAGAAAATCCTTCTTTAGATTAGATTAGTAGTAGATTAGAATAGATTACTCTTTAATCTTTCCACAAATTACACATTAATCTTTCCTTTAATCATTGTTCAAGTTTATTATTGAGTAATTCAAGTTTATTATTGGGTAATAAGAAGATCAATTGGGTTTATTGGGAGATTGACAACCTTCCATCAATCATCAAGTTCTTCTATTATTCTTTGCATTATTATTTTGGAATCTCCATAGGTATAATTCTCTTAATCCTTGTTTTAATTATTGTTAATCTTTCTTACTTGTTCATCATGTTTGGCTTTGTTAGTATGATTGACAACCTTATTAACATGTTAGACTTGATCATGAGAGAGTAGTCTCTTAGCTAGGGTTAATGGGTGATTAGGGGAAACCAACATAGGGAATGATTCATGCTTAAATTAATATGCTTTCATGGTTTATTTGCTTGCTTGTTATGATCTCAACTCATGCACATGTTATGTTTGATGAAATGCTAAGCCTATGAATCCTTGCATTTACTACCATCTCTTATCTTTTCAATGAGACTTGTAAGACATAAACCAACTCGAGTCTCATTAGACCATGCATGTTGTTGAGTAGGGAAGATTAAGTCGACTTGTAGGTGTTGTACAATCTAATCGATTCGGCTCCGGGACCCAAACTTTCCTAGGATTGTAAGATATAACCCAACTCAATCCATCACAACAATAATTGCTTGCTTATAATTTGAGAACATGTTTGTATGATCAATTCCCATGATTCCCCTATGACCCCATGATATCCTAGTGCTTTTTAATCAATTGTTTACATCTTTCCTTTTGTTGCTTGTTTATTGCCTTTATTAGATTAGAATCATCAACCCATTATAATTGTGACAACCCCAAGCATAACCATAATTAGATTGAATAATTTGAGTAACCACCGTCCCATGGATCGACCTCGACTTACCACTAGCTAGTTGTATGTTGAGTATTATAAATGTGTTTGATTGGATGTGTGACGACATCACCCACAACCACTTTCACACCTACCCACAACAAGAAGATGAACCCATTGAAAATGTGATTCTCCAAATGATGGGAGATCAACAAAACTTCTTCAAACAAATGCTAGAAGAGAACCAAAGAAGGGATGATGTTCTTCAAGGCATTGTCGTCCAAAGAGAGGAATTGGAAATTCAAATTGCCCAATTAAAAGAATCCCAAGCAACCACTCCCCACCACTCCTTGGACATTGACCATGAATGTGAGTTTGAAGGAGTTACCTTTGATGAGAAGTGGGAAGAGCCAACCTCTTTGGGCTCTTGTGAGTATGAAAGTGTGGTATTTGATGATGAAGACATGAGGTTGAGTAAGCCAAATACTCTTAGCCTTTGTGAGTATGAGGGTGTGTCATTTGAAGTAGATGTTGAGGTGTTGGAGAATGAGTTGGTGAAGAAGAGTGAAGCCCCTATTTATGATTCATATGGAGAAAGCGATGATGATGCATCTATGGAAGAAGATGATGAGGGAAATATGGACTCAAATGATGAAGGGAGTTATGGGATTAGCTTTCTTGAGGAACCCATCCTTGAGAAGTTTGAAGATTGCTTCGATGAAGAGGAGGAATGCCTTCATGAGAACCTTTTTGCACCCACTATGGAGCCCATGATAGTTGGAGATGACATTTTGGACCTTCTCACGAAAGTCAAATCGTCATACAAGAATTACTTAGTGGGGAAGCTCAAAGAAAAGGTTAAGAAGGAGTCTATATGTGGAAATCTGGCATCCACTATCCCAAATCCTAAGACATCCCATCATCAATGCCATGAAAGTTCGCCTTCTATCCTTGGAGAATTGACTAGTCCAAGCATTCGCATCTTCAACTTTGGAAGAAATAGGAGCAACCGGAAAAGCCCCCATGACAAGAATCTCAAGTTTGCTAGTTTTAAGAGCCGGGAAGGCCACCATCACAAAGCAAAAGAGAAGGGGAAGGAGTTCAAAGGGAGGTCCCTCATGGATTGGCCCTACTCTATTTGGCAATGGTTCAAGACTTATTCATGCTTACTTGAGGACCATTCACAAACCTTTGATCAACTATTGAGAGCATTGAGCTCCATGGATAATGGAATATGAATGAGTTTGGTGGAGTCCTCCCTCAAACCACCATTTGTAAGATACCCTTTCCTTTCACTTTGCATTACATTTCCACTTGCATTTAGTTATATACATATACATTTAGCTTGCATTTGTATTATATTTCATATTGCATTTACATTATTTAGTTCATAGTATAGTTGCATTGTAATATAATTCATATAGATAGTTGCATGTAGACTAGAATTCATGCATTGTCACTAATGGCAAACATATTCATTTCTACACTAGAAATAGTGTTTAAATCGGTTTGGGGAGGTTTGATCATAGGTGACCATAATTTACTAGAAATCATGCATCATATAGTATAGTTTAGATTGCATTCATTTGTTATATATGTCATATAGAATTGCATTTAGTTAGAGCATGCATTCATTCATATCATATCATTGCATTTGTACTTTATTTCAAAAAAAAATATATATATCAAAAATTCAAAAACATGTTTTTCCTTTTTATTCCTACTCCTACATGTACATTGAGGACAATGTCCAAAATAAAGTGGGGGATGGGAATTTATATTCCAAAAATGCATAAAAATTGAAATTTCGAAAAATCACAAAAATATGTCTTTTAATTTCATAAAAACAAAACCCATAAAAATTTGAAAAATTTAAAAATCCAAAAACAAGTTCATTTCCTTTGTAGTGTAGACTTGTATATATTGTTTTGTATATATTGTGTTTGTTCATCCTTTTTCACATTGATTGACTACGCCACATCCGAGACATGAGGATATTGAAGACCGCATGGTATGATCTTTCCAATCTCCTTTTTCCTCTTTATGTTAATGACTATGTGGCTTTATTTTGATTGATGCGGTAAAAACAATGTAAACTTAGGACTTGCATTTAGTTTATATGGCATATTAGTTGGTAGAATCATATGCATTAGGATGTTTATATGGTAGTTGCATCATGGCATGTAGTTTGCGTGTTAGAAAATTTTTGCGAAACCATCTATTTGGGAAGCTTGACAAGTGTATATAGGCCCTAGTAGATGCTTTTTCTTCTTAAGACTTTGCTTGTTAGAATACTTGTAAAACACCCTAGGATGTGTCATGCTAGTATCCTTTGACCCATGGATTAAGGCCTAGTCAAGAGTACCTTGTGGTGTGATAACTCCTTGGCTACCGTTTATTCCAAGGTGACCCTTGAAACCATGCATCCATCCATCATTCATCCATGTTCTACCATACATTTTGTCAACAAAAGGGAATGGGCACAAAAAGAAATCAATTTGAGTTCAATGAAATGAAAAGTGAAAGAAAGTTTGCAAAAATGCATCAAAAGAAAAGAGGAGCAAAAATAGACTCCTAAGCTTCAAATACAAGGCACCCTCGTTACTAATTGGGGTGACTTTGAAAATGTTCAAAAGAAATGCAAAAAGTTGTCAAGTATTGAAATGCCAAAAATCAAAAAGAAATGGCAAAGCAAGTGTTCTCAAATGTCAAATGCCACATGAAATTGGGGGGAAAAACAAAAACAAAAGCAAACTCCCAAAGTGAAACTCAAATATCTATCGATCCCTTTATCCATTGTATCCATTTTTGTGCATGGTAGAGAGGGGACGACCCTTCTTCTTGTCTAGGCAAGAGGGGGAATTTCGCGATCCTCCAGTGTTTCTAACGCCATAGGGAGTCTACTCTTGACAAAAGCATTTAACAATTGAGGACAAAGGTACCCTAGCTTGACACAATTTGGAGGTGATTTATTGGTATCCTTCTAGGCTTAGTAGTTTGAACAAATTGCATCTATGAAGGATTGTGTACCCTTGAATTGCTTCCCTTGTAGATAATTTCCGCCACTTAGATGAGGAAAGTGGCTATTCTTTTGTAGATGCATCCATTACTTGATTTTGTGTGATTAATGTTTGGATGTGTCGCCATTTTGGCAAGACCCACCTTGCCTTACAAGAAGGCATCCTACCTCATGGTTGTCTTGTTGTGAGTTGAAGGGGCGGAGTGAGACCCGCTAATTGTCTCATATCGGTTATGTTAGTAGGTTAGTTTAAATAAAAGTCTAGTTTTAGTCACCTCTTTACTCGGGACGAGTAAAGGTTCGGTTTGGGGATATTTGATGTGACCATTATTTGCGCTTATTTAGTCCCCTAATTGAGCCTATTTTGCATACTATTATAGCATTTCATGGCCATTTTATCCGTCAAAACCTTCCTATTTGCTTTTCTATCGAATTTCATATGTTTTGTAGAAAAGGAGATAATAAGGCGGAAATTCCCGTCTTTCGTGCATATTTGGAAGCTTATTGATGATATTATATGGACTAGTATGAAGAGGAGGCAAGAATGATGACCAAAGATGTAAGAATAAAGAGTATATAGAAGGGTCATAAGGTTTAAAGCAAGGAGGAAAAGCAAGGAAGCCATTCATGAAGAAAATGGCTCGGAACGCAAACCAAGAGTTGCTATTTTGACTCTGAAAATATGCTAGATGGAACGGCGTCGAAAAAACAAGCGATCTAGGCTTTTGAATCACTCCAATAGGAGTCCGGATGAGAAAATGACGTCCGTTTTACAATCCGAGCTCAAACAAAGAAGCTGTACAGGAATCCGCGCGTCCCGCGCTGAAGACGCTCGGATTGTCCCAAATCCGCTCGGATTGCTCCAAATCCGCTCGGATTCCTCCCTTGCTACAATCCGAGCGTCTTGCTCCAAATCCGCTCGGATTCAATTGCTACAATCCGCCCGTCCCGACACCAATCCGCCCGGATTCCAGTCCAGCGCAAATTCGTTCTTCAAGCTTTCAAGAAAGACTCCCTTCCTCCGAAAAATACCGGCTCCTCCCTGCTCTAAACTCAAAAGTGTAATTACTAGTTTATCCCTTAGTTAACCCTAATGCATCCACCTAATTTCCACTATAAATACCCCATTTGTAATAATCCTTGGAAACAAGTTTTTAGAGTAGAAAATCCTTCTTTAGATTAGATTAGTAGTAGATTAGAATAGATTACTCTTTAATCTTTCCACAAATTACACATTAATCTTTCCTTTAATCATTGTTCAAGTTTATTATTGAGTAATTCAAGTTTATTATTGGGTAATAAAGAGATCAATTGGGTTTATTGGGAGATTGACAACCTTCCATCAATCATCAAGTTCTTCTATTATTCTTTGCATTATTATTTTGGAATCTCCATAGGTATAATTCTCTTAATCCTTGTTTTAATTATTGTTAATCTTTCTTACTTGTTCATCTTGTTTGGCTTTGTTAGTATGATTGACAACCTTATTAACATGTTAGACTTGATCATGAGAGAGTAGTCTCTTAGCTAGGGTTAATGGGTGATTAGGGGAAACCAACATAGGGAATGATTCATGCTTAAATTAATATGCTTTCATGGTTTATTTGCTTGCTTGTTATGATCTCAACTCATGCACATGTTATGTTTGATGAAATGCTAAGCCTATGAATCCTTGCATTTACTACCATCTCTTATCTTTTCAATGAGACTTGTAAGACATAAACCAACTCGAGTCTCATTAGACCATGCATGTTGTTGAGTAGGGAAGATTAAGTCGACTTGTAGGTGTACAATCTAATCGATTCGGCTCCGGGACCCAAACTTTCCTAGGATTGTAAGATATAACCCAACTCAATCCATCACAACAATAATTGCTTGCTTATAATTTGAGAACATGTTTGTATGATCAATTCCCATGATTCCCCTATGACCCCATGATATCCTAGTGCTTTTTAATCAATTGTTTACATCTTTCCTTTTGTTGCTTGTTTATTGCCTTTATTAGATTAGAATCATCAACCCATTATAATTGTGACAACCCCAAGCATAACCATAATTAGATTGAATAATTTGAGTAACCACCGTCCCATGGATCGACCTCGACTTACCACTAGCTAGTTGTATGTTGAGTATTATAAATGTGTTTGATTGGATGTGTGACGACATCACCCACATCACTCCTCTAATTAGACTAATGGGGTATTTATAGTGAAAATTAGGGAGGATGCATTAGGGTTAACTAAGGGCTAAACTAGTAATTACACTTTTCAGATTGAGCAAGGAGAAGCCGGTATTTTTCGAAGGAAGGGCTTCTTTCTTCGTAGCTTGGAGAAGAGGAAATCACGCTTTGCTGGAATCCGTGCGGAATGGGGTCGGGACGGGCGGATTGTGGTGGTGGAATCCGAGCGGATTCGAGGGAATCCGGGCGGATTGTGGCGGTGCAATCCGAGCGTCTTTGGAGGAAACCGCTCGGATTGTGCTGTGAGGAGACGGGCGGATTGGAGACAATCCGCTCGGATTGTGGTCCAGCATAAGTCCTTCTTCTTTGCTTCCCTTTTCTTCATAAATTCCTTGGGGATTTCCTTGGGGACTCAAGGATCCTTTCTCAACATTGCTCATCTACTATCATATGTACAAAGGCCTTCTAATCTTGTCTCTCCTTGATGCTTGGTCATTGGATTCGATCAATTTAGCCTCGTTTTGCCATGAAAATGCAAGATTCCTACTCCTTCCTACCAAGGGATCAAAATCTCAAAGAATATGCAAAACAAAGAACTAAAGATAGTAAATGACCCAAATATGCACTAAAAAGCATGGGAACGAGGCTAATTCGGGGACTAAATGTGCGCTAATTATGGTCACATCAAATATCCCCAAACCGAACCTTTGCTCGCCCCGAGTAAAGAGGTGACAAAGACTAGGACCAATACTAAACTATCCTAATAATATAGCCGATATGAGACAATTAGCGGGTCTCACCCCGCCCCTTCAACTCACAACAAGACAACCATGAGGTAGGATGCCTTCTTGCAAGGCAAGGTGGGTCTTGCCAAAATGGCGACACATCCAAACATTAAGCACACAAAATCACATAATGGATTCATCTACAAAAGGAATAGCCACTTCCTCATCAAGCGGCGGAGGCACTAAAAAGGAACAAATTTAAGAGCATGTAATCCTTCACAAATTCTAGTTCAACAAATTACTAAGGCTAAGAGGATGGCACTAAATCACCTCCAAATGGTGTTAAACTAGACTACTTTCGTCCTCAATTTCCAAATGCTTTCGTCAAGAGCGATCGGATGGTGGTGGAATGATGATCCCTATGATGCTAGTAGCATATGACATGACAAGTCTCGAATTCTCTACAAAATTAAAGGTCATGGATCGTCCCAAGCTCGACCAAGTGGCTTGACAAAAAGGCTTTTTGGGAATGAAATGCTCAAATCTTTATACACAACGGGTGGATATGACTAGTATTCAAAAATTGACCTCATTTCAACTTTCACATTTCAAAAATTTAAGATGGGGTTTGTCCCTTCCGGGCTAGTGTCCTTTGCTTTCGCCAATCGCTTATTAGGCAACCGGTTAACCTCTAGACAATAGCTTTTCGGGGTGATAGTCACTCTGTCTCTGGGCGGCCGAATTCACAACCGTATGGGGGCCCAATTCAATGGATCCCGCACCAAAGCACATCGAAGTGGTACGCCTCCATCAAAACAACTAAAAATTTTTCAACATTCAACAATTCATAACATTTGAGGTTTCCTTGGCATTAAATTACTTCCACATGACAAAATTTTCGAAATGAGCACTTCAAACTTATTGATAGAAAATATTTTTGGGTTGCCTTACCACAAGGTCAAACAAGGTCACCTAGACAAGTTAACCAAGTCCACATCGCATCACGGGGTTGGATAGGTGACTCACATGCAAACCCTTGACTAGGCTTTGAGTCATGGGTCAAAAGATACTAGTATGACACTATCTAGGGTGTTTTACAACCATTCTAGTAGACAAAGTCTTAAGTTGAACAAGTATTTGTAATGGCTTAGTTGCTCTTGTCAATGTTCCAAGTTAGGCATTTTTCAAAATTTTTCTAATATGCAACTACATGCTATGATGCAACTAATATAAACATCCTAATGCAAGTGATTCTATCAACTAATATGACATATAAACTAAATGCAAGTCCTAAGTTCACATTGTTTTACCGCATCAATCAAAATAAAGCCACATAGTCATTAACATAAAGAGGAAAAAGGAGATTGGAAAGATCATACCATGCGGTCTTCAATATCCTCATGTCTCGGATGTGGCGTAGTCGATCAATGTGAACAAAGATAGAACAAACACAATATATACAAAACAATTTGTACAAAAGGAAATAAACATGTTTTTGGGTTTTCAATTTTTCAAATTTTTATGATTTTCGAAATTTTTCAATTTTTTTGTATTTTTGAATAAGAGTTAAATGTTAGAATTCCCATCCCCACACTAATATGGGCATTGTCCTCAATGGCCAAAGTGATGGAAATTATGCAAAGATGATGCATGATTTCTATACTAAATGCAATCTATTCTAAGCTACACTACATGATGCATGGTTTTTGTTATGACGGAGAGGATAATTTAGATTACCTCCCGTTGTGTATGCATTAACTTCCCCAAACCGAGTGAGACATTATTGCTAATGTCCAAGGATGGGTGTAGTTCATGCACACACTATGCAATGTATGAAACTAATTTGTCAATTTGGATTTTGCAAATGGGAACAATAAAATGAGAACACCTCAATGGTACCGAGGTGTGAGTCCTCTAAGGTGCTTAGGACTACTCCATCAATGATCAAAATTAGTAAGAATACAAGGTAACAAGACATAAACATCTTTTCATGAAACTTTGAAAAATAAAGAGGAGAGATGAGAAGACTTCACTTAAACTTAGGTGGGTGCCTCTCGCCCGCTCCACCTAGTGATGAAGTAGTCTTCTAGACATCGGCATCATCTCCCTCTACATCGCTATCCCAAATTTCCTTTGAAGCATCACTCAAACTTGGGTCCATGAATTCGTCTTCCTCACTCTCATGCTCCACCGTGTCACCTCCACAAGAATTTCCACTCCCCTCCTCTTGTCTCCCGTTCGCTCCTTCATTAGCTCTCTCCGAGTTGGGGAAGAGCAACTCCATTTGAGCCCATGAGGGGAAAGCTCCTTCCTCACTAATCCGTCCTCTTCGAACCATCTCGTGATATTGAGGATAAAGTGCATAGTACGTGTCCACGGAGGTTTCGTATTGACGGTAGTGTAGGTCTTGCAAGATTCCCGTGACAAAGTCGTCGTGGGGGAGGATGAAGGGGTTTAGATGGTTATACGGTTGGTAGGGAAAGGGATAGGGAGGTACTTTTATCTTCTCGTCTTGAGTTCGTTGTTCTTGTTGTTGTTGTGGTGGATTTGGAGGCGGTGGTGCATGCCTTGCTTGACTTGGGATGAGATAGGATGGCATTGGAGACAAGTTTCCTCTTCTTGGGGAGATACGTGGTAGATCGGCCATTGGAAGATAAATCGGATCGCTCCCTTTTGTTAACCACTTTATCCGCTTATCGACCCCCTCAAGGGTTATCCAATGGTGTTGGACAAGAAGAAGATCTTCATTAATCCTAGTGCTTCCCAAGAGAGGAGTATACTCATTGTTTTCATTGAATCTCGGGTTGAAGTGCTTTGCAAGCCTAGTGATGAGCCCTCCATTCACTATGTGCTTCATTCCATCATCATTCCCATTTCTAAACCTTGCCCATTTCTCTAGCAAAACTAGAGGTGCATTGAAGGATACACATTTCTCCCTTGAATGTTGAGGTAGGATTCCATAAACACAAGGTCCAATTGATTCACGATGGCCGGATCTCGGCGGGCAAGTAGAGTGCCCGAAAGAAATCGATATGTGAGCCTCAAGATCGGATTTTGGATATGAAAAGCAAGAAATTCCTTGGTATGGATGAAATCCCGGCCCGTCATGGCCCTCCACAAAGGTTCAACACTATACTTCTTGGGCTTCGATGTTCGGGTAGGCGAAACATCAAGTCCAAACACATTTGCGAATTCTACAAGGGTCATCATCCTAGAAACATTCTCCAACCTAAACTCTATGCATATCACCTTGTTCAAAGTTGTAATCTTCAAAAAGCTCAAAAATTCAAGCACAAGAGACCGATAGGTTGGTTCATACATGCGAAAAAGGGTTGAAAGACCAAAAACCTCAAAGAGAGCTTCCACTTGGTGATAAATCCCAAGTTTTCTCAAGGTAGCATGACATAAAAACTTAGTGGGAAGAATATTCTTACTTAGAAGCCGGTGGAAGACTAATCTTTGCACATCATTGATAAATTCCACATTTGAGAAGTCATCAAGTCTTGTGAGATCTACAATCTCCTCATGTTCTCTTCTTAGTGTGTTGAGATGGGAGGTAGAAGAACTTCCCCTCATCCTTGGTCTTCTTGCATCCGTAAAGGAGGATCTCCTTGGTGCCATTCTTGATTCTTAAGTTGGATTCTTTTGATTTGTGGAAGGGTAAGGATGTTCCTTGTTGATTGAGTGTTGCCTTTGGAAACCCTTGAAAATTGGGGTTTTTTGATTTTGTGGGTTAAGAGAGTGATTTGGATATGTATGGGAGTCATAAGGAGGTGGGTTTTATAGTGCAAGTGGAAGGAGTAGTGATGTGTCACTATAAGTGTGGTGGGGTGTAATTTAATTAGGGAAAAATCGGGTCAAAGCACCGTGGGAGGACGAGCGGATTCAAGCTGAAGACGCTCGGATTCGTGCTCCTCGGGACGGGCGGATTCTGGGCAATACGCCTGGATTCTGTCACAGCGAAGATTTCCAAAATTTGATATCACAAAGACGGGCGTCCCGAGCATGAGACGCTCGGATTCTTTCATCATGGGACGGGCGTCTTTTCCTGAAGACGGACGGATTCCTTCACAGAAATTTTTCTTTGAAATGCACAGGTAGAAAGACGGGCGTCTTCCTTTAAATACGGCCGGATTCTTCAAGACGGGCTTTTTTCCCTCAGGGACGCTCGGATTCGACCTCAGTCCAAAAATCTTCAAATTCTCAGCGCGGCTGGACGGACGGATTCTTCTCAGAACGCCCGGATTCCAGCAAGACGGCCGGATTGTAGGGAATCCGCATCTGTTCAGCTGCGAGTTTATCCTTTGACTTTATTTCCTCCCTTAGATGCGTCCCACACTTGGAAATTCGTTCCTTCCTTCATTCAAAATTCATTAGTAACCCTCCCTCACTTACGCTCATGAAAAGAGTTCATGCTATTTATTAAAACAAATGCAATAAAACAATAAATACAAGTTAGAGGGTTAGCATATTTACAAGTGGTGGTTTAGGGAGGACTCCACCAAACTCTCATTCTTGATGAGATGTCAAGGGGGCATGTTCAAGGTGTTGTTGATGTTGCTCAACACCTTGAAAAAGTAATCAAAAGCTTGTTCATTATCATGGTAGAGGTCCTCAATAGTCCTTTGCCCTTGTTGTTGATCTTGATCGATGGCATTACCAATGTAGGGATTAAAAATCCCTTCAAATTCGTCGTCCCAAAGACCACATACTTCATTAAGTTGATCATTGAAAATTTCTTGATTTGATGGGGACAACTCTCCCAATTTCTTCCCTTGGCCAACGAGGCCATCCTCTTCTTCTTTGGTTGATTTTGATGAACTTTGCAAGCTCTCCTTGTCACATTTCACTTGCTCTTTGAATGGAGCATCTTCAATTTTCTTCTTCCATTGGAGTTCCGATTTCTTCCTCTCATCCTTTCGGCTATAATCATCAATCATGAAACACGGTTCATGCAAACGAGGAGCTCTCATAGTCTTGTCAAGATTAAAGGTTATGCTTTCATCTCCCACTTCTATAGTGAGCTCACCATGTTTCACATCAATCACCGCACCCGCGGTGTATAGGAAAGGTCTTCCTAGAATGATCGGAATGTTGGAATCTTCCTCCATATCAACAATGACAAAGTCCACCGGGATGAAAAACTTCCCAATTCGCATGGGGACATCTTCCCATATCCCTAATGGTGTCTTTGTCGATCTATCGGCCATTTGGAGCGTGATATTGGTGCATTTAAGCTCTCCCATCCCCAACCTTTTACTTACCGAGTACGGCATGACACTCAAACTAGCCCCTAGATCACATAAGGCTTTGTTGATCGTTGTGTCGCCAATGGTACACGGTATTGAGAAGCTTCCCGGATCCTTTAGTTTTGGAGGTGAACTCCCTTGAAGTATTGCACTACTCACCTTAGTGAAGGCGATAGTCTCAAGTTTCCGGATTGACTTCTTCTTTGTGAGGATATCTTTCATGTATTTCGCATAGGCCGGCACGTGATTGATTAATTCCGTGAAAGGAATCGAGACTTCCAAATTCGTCACAATTTCCATAAATTTCCCAAGTTGATCATCAAATTTGGGCTTGGCTTGACGACTTGGAAAAGGAAGTCTAATCACAATGGGCTCCTTCTCCTTGACCTTGTCTTCATCTTTCTTTGAACTTTCTTCTTTTGATGATTCTCCATCTTTGGAGTTTTGCACAATTTCACTAGCCTTATCACTAGCTTCCACAACTTCATCCTCAACTCGCTTCTTCGGTGCTTCATACCTCATACCACTTCTCATGTGAATGGCACTAACCGTTTCATGTCTTGGGGGTTACTTTGAGGTGGTAATTGCCCCTTTTGTCTTTGTGAGCTTGAAGATGCTAGTTGAGTCAATTGGGTTTCCAACATCTTGGTGTGAGCTAGGATGTTGTTGATGGTGGTTTCCTTTGCTTGGCTATCTTTTTGCATTTGAGTGGAAAATTCTTGTTGATTCTTTTGCATTTGGAGGACCGCTTTTTGGACATCAAAACCTTGGTCATTTTGGTGATTGTATGGATTTTGATTTTGGTAACCTTGGTTTTGATTGAAAAAGGGTCTTTGATTTTGGTTTCTCATGGGTGGTGGAGTGTATGTTGTTTGAGGGTTTTGAACATTTTGGCTTTTATATGAGAGATTTGGATGGAATTTGGTATTCTCATTGTAATAATTTGAATAAGGGGTACCACTCTTGTATGCTTGGAAAGCATTCACTTGTTCATTTGTTCCCCTACATTCACTTTGGTCATGTCCCAAAGTTCCACAATTCTCACATATCCCACTTGGGATTGATGAGGATGCCGTCATGGCATTAAGATGATGCTTTGGTGATTTTGAGACTTCTTCAAGTCTAGCCATAGCTTTTTCAAACTTCAAATTGATTGTATCAATGTGAGCACTAAGTTGAGCACCCAATTGAGTAACGGAGTCCACTTCATGCTTTCCTCCTCTAGTAGCCTTGCGAGGTCTACTATATTGTGAGTTATGGACCGCCATTTCCTCAATCTTGTTCCATGTTTGATTGTCATCAACTTTGGTGAACATTCCATTTGATCCCATGTTGAGAATGTTCCTTGAATCTTCATATAAACCATTCCAAAATTGTTGTACCAAGAACCATTCGCTAAGTCCATGGTGAGGACATGAGCGACAAATTCCCTTGAACCGCTCCCAAGCTTCATACAAAGATTCTTCATCCCTTTGCTTAAAACCCGTAATTTGAGATCTTAGCATGTTAGTCTTTTCCGGTGGGTAGAATTTTTTGTAGAAAGCTAGAGCCAACTTCTTCCAAGAATCAATTCCGAGAGTGGCCTTATCAAGGCCCTTCAACCATTGCTTTGCGGTGCCGATTAGAGAAAAAGGAAATAAGACCCATCGAATTTGGTCTTGAGTTACACCAGTTTGAGAAATCGCATCACAATAGTCGCAAAAGGTTTCCATATGAGAATGAGGGTCTTCACTAGGCATCCCCCCGAATTGGCTCCTTTCGACTAATTGGATAAAGGCGGATTTGGCAATAAAATTTCCGGTTAGATGTTGTGGTGTAGGAGTACCGTTGGGTAGGTTCTCCTCGGTGGGTACGGAGTGTGATGAAAACTTAGGCATTGTAGGTTGATTTTGTGGGGTATTGTGTAATGGGTTCTCCTCTCCTTCTATTGTGAAAGGGTTGATGAACTCAATAGTTGGTTGAATAACTTCACTAATACCTCTCAAATTCCTCCTAGCAAGTCTCCTATTGTTTGTTAAGGTTCTTTCAATTTCACGATCAAGAGGTATCAAGTCACCTTGTGACCTTCTAGACATGCAAAATATCAAACAACTTGGAAACAATTAGAACAAACCTTAAGGAGTTTTACTTCCCCAAGGCAAAGAAAAGACACAACTAATAACAATGTAAAGAAATCTAAATCAAGCTAACACCGTCCCCGGCAACGGCGCCATTTTTGATCGGGTCCGTTCGTGTTCACAATTAAAGATGTGGTCGTTGGGTCACGGTCGAATCAAAACACAATTTATAACTTCACAAAACAACTCTACAATTAGTAAAGAGGCAAGTAAAGGTCGGATCCCAAGGGACGGGAATTGAGATGAGATTTCGATTGAAACTAGTGGTGTCTTTGGGGTGTCACAATTTGGGTTGATGTAGAAGGTCACTAACTAAAAATAGTAATGGAAATAGACAAGCAAGATGAATTAAAAAGGGGTGTAAACAATTGATTAAAAAGCACTAGGGTGTCATGGGTTCATAGGGGAATCATGGGATATGATCATACAAACATGTTCTCAAATTATAAGCAAGCAATTATTGTTGTGATGGATTGAGTTGGGTTATATCTTATAATCCTAGGAAAGTTTGGGTCCCGGAGCCGAATCGATTAGATTTTACAACACCTACAAGTCGACTTAGTCTTCCCTACTCAACAACATACATGGTCTAAGGAGACTCGAGTTGGGTTATGTCTTACAAGTCTCATTGAAAAGATAGGTGATGGTGGTAAATACAAGGATTCATAGGCTTAGCATTTCATCAAACATAACATGTGCATGAGTTGAGATCAAAACAAGCAAGCAAATAAAACATGAAAGCATATTAATTTAAGCATGAATCATTCCCCATGTTGGTTTCCCCTAATCACCCATTAACCCTAGCTAGGAGACTACTCACTCATTATCATGTTAAACATGCTAGCAAGGTTGTCAATCATACTAACAAAATGAAACATGATGAACAAATAAAAGTAATTAGCAATAATTAAAAAGGGATTAAGAGATTATACCTACTAATGATTCCAATAACAAAGCAAGAATAATAGAAGTACTTGATGTTTGATTGAGAGGTTGTCAATCTCCCAATAATAACCCAAATAATCTTCAATTACCCACAATAAAGGATGAACAAGAGAGAGATTAAAGAACTAAAACTTGGATTAAAACTTGATTAATACTTGATTACAATATTAAAGAGAGATTTGATTGATATTAACTACACTAATTATTGATAAGAAGAACATGCTCCTCTAATTAGACTAATGGGGTATTTATAGTGAAAATTAGGGAGGATGCATTAGGGTTAACTAAGGGCTAAACTAGTAATTACACTTTTCAGATTGAGCAAGGAGAAGCCGGTATTTTTCGAAGGAAGGGCTTCTTTCTTCGTAGCTTGGAGAAGAGGAAATCACGCTGTGCTGGAATCCGTGCGGAATGGGGTCGGGACGGGCGGATTGTGGTGGTGGAATCCGAGCGGATTCGAGGGAATCCGGTCGGATTGTGGCGGTGCAATCCGAGCGTCTTTGGAGGAAACCGCTCGGATTGTGCTGTGAGGAGACGGGCGGATTGGAGACAATCCGCTCGGATTGTGGACCAGCATAATTCCTTCTTCTTTTCTTCCCTTTTCTTCATAAATTCCCTGGGGATTTCCTTGGGGACTCAAGGATCCTTTCTCAACATTGCTCATCTACTATCATATGTACAAAGGCCTTCTAATCTTGTCTCTCCTTGATGCTTGGTCATTGGATTCGATCAATTTAGGCTCATTTTTCCATGAAAATGCAAGATTCCTACTCTTTCCTACCAAGGGATCAAAATCTCAAAGAATATGCAAAACAAAGAACTAAATATAGTAAATGACCCAAATATGCACTAAAAAGCATGGGAACGAGGCTAATTCGGGGACTAAATGTGCGCTAATTATGGTCACATCAGTAGTACCACTGACGAGGGATCGGTTCCAAGGAGGATGGGAAGATCCGGGTAAAAAGCTCCTGTTTGACCCCTTTAATGGCCATGTAGTCTTTGAAGGCACGGATATGATTGAGCGGGTCCTCCACTCCTTTGAACTTAGGTACATCAGTTAGGGTGAAGTTGTCAGGTAATTGATCCCCAACAGGTTCGAACCTTCGGTTGTTCTCAAGATGGATATTGTTACCCCGGGCTAAGAGTTGTTCTTCCAAGAGCTTTAGTCTCTTCTCAGTTTCAGTCAGAGGTGGGGTATTATGTTCCCCAGTTTCTTTGTTTTCTAGTGCATCGATACGGGTCTCGACGCGATCCAGGGTGACCTTAAGAGTGGTGAGATGACTCATAAGTACGTTTGCTTCGACTCGATAGACACGAGGCGGAATTGGAATGGTGGACTGAAATTTTCGAAAATAGAAATTTTCAAAAAGATTCATTCGTCGCTTTGTGAACGACTTCCGAAGATAGAGATCTTCGCAAGTCGGTTAGTTGAAAGGGTTGTCTTAAGTTTGTTTGCAAAAGACGGTTTGAGTTTGAGGCGGCTCGGCAAACAGTGTATTGTCTCCCAAGATGGTTTTTGAAATTCAAAATTGTATGTTTTGAAAATCGGGTTTGAAACATTTGAAGAGGTCTCGGGGACCGTGTATGGTCCTCGGGATCTCGAAAGTGTCTCTAGAAATGGGTGTGTGCTTCTCTCGGGTTTTGAAAGAGCCATTGTCGGCGCGAAACGGGTTAAAATCCGTGTCTAGACGCGGCGATTATAACGGCATGAAAAAGGTGATTTGAAATGGTTGTGAAAAACCCAGTTTGAAAATCGTCATTACGACGGCCTAGAAAGGCGTGTTGAAATGGTTATAAACCGGGTTTGAAAATCGTCATTACGATGGCCTAGAAAGACGTGTTGAAATGGTTATAAAAACCGGGTTTGAAAATCGTCATTACGACGGCCGAGAAAGGCGTGCAACGGTCAGCGAAAGACCGAGGTTTGAAACGGCCATTATAACGGCGCAAAAAGGGTGATTTTGAAAGTTTTGAAAAATGACACGGAAGACTTATGATCAAGTAGCACATAAGCACTCACAGTTCATTATATTATGCGTTATGCTGACACGGGTTTTGGCTTAAAAGGGTGGGCTACACACCAAGCAATCAAAACCCGATTTGCGAGAGGGATACCAATCCAAACAAAATGTGTAAGAAGGGTGCCCTAGCCTCGTGCTCGAAAGTGATGAAAGCTCTTTGGCGAAACAGAAATGTGTAACGTCTACGGTATGCTTGACTCAATCGGGATTCGAAACGCGGGGATGAGAAAAACTCACGCCGACGAGACGAGCCAATTGGTCGAAAAAGGTTAGGTTGTGGGCCCGGACAAGGAACCCGACCGTGACCGTAATTTCAATTAATGCATTCCAACCAAGACCTCGTTCGAGTCTCACCATCTAGGGATCACAAAGACGTAAGTGTCCTAGTTTTCCCCAGCGGAGTCGCCAAATCTGTGGACATGGGCCACGTCTCGGTCTGTGGATTTGGGCCACCTACCAATCTGCGGTCACGGGAAACCTGCACGCCAGGCCAATCTGTGGACATGCAGCGGTCTTTTGAAAGCCACGCTCAGCGGCGTAAAAATGCTTTCGACCGGATCGTTTTTGATCGGGCGGTTTTCAACTCGGTAAGGGTCTCGAAACGATTAGAGATGTTCAGAGTCGCCACCAAGCATTTGTGGGATGCTTGGAACCTGTTCGAAATCCACATTATACCTCGGTCAAATTGAAGCACAAAGCAGCGTTCGAAATCCACTTTATACCTCGGTCAAGTCTCTAGAATGACTCTCGTACGCCCTGGATAAGGTCCTCCACTATCCAAAGTTTCTGAGTAAGAGGTGAAGGTACGTATTGGGAAGCTCTTTAATCAGACACCCAATCCCACCCGCGGTAGCGGCCTCTACTGATCGATCTTGGTTGGTTGAGTGCAAAAGTTGATAAAACGGTTTAAATGCATGAATGCGCATCCAATAATTTAAACCTAACATGTGAGAGCTTTCTAAGTCGGTTGATTTAATCCAAGTATCAAGTATAAGATGTCGAGTTGGATTAATGATTGATTTGCATGCAAGACGGAAATTAAACATCCATTTACCGTATTAGGTTTAGGGTGCATAACGTGATCCATTTGTCGGGCATTTTGAAAATTTGAATAGTGATCAGATCCGTCCTATATCCAGGCTAATCGGAGTCAGGATCATCCTGGACTGATGCTGGAAGGGAACGGGCCCTGTACCAGACGGCTACATGAGGCGCGAGCCAGCTGACGGTATAAGGGGTCTCTCCCTGGTTTCGAAAATGAGAAAGAAAAGGGCCTGTTTAGGCGCGAGTCAACCCACGACCATATGCCGTATCCTGACTTATTTGAAAAACGTTATAAAACGTATAAAAGAATGGGTATTTGAACCCAATTTGATTTGAAAGGGTCGTTTAGACCGCATTTGTTGATTTGAAAAACTAGACTCGAATAATCATCATGATTTTGATAATATTCGGTGTCGGGTTCGATTTGACAAACTTGACATGAATAGTTTTGATAATAATTATGAACTAATTGTTTTAAGTTCATTTGGATGTAATTAGTCGATACTCATCATCGTACCCGGGTTAAAATCCGGCATGGTATGTAGAACCAAGGATGAATTTGTGTTGGTGACTAATATGTTTATTTTGAAAATGTATAGAAAATGATGAAAGGCTTTAAAATATCTCCCAAAAAATGAAATAAAAGGCTTTAAAATACCTTTTAAATGAAATTAACCCAATTGATGCGTGTCTATAATATGATGTTTTACATCTTTATTTCCACGCATTTTATGTCTATTATATGTAGTTTATTCTACTATTTCCCCTATTTCTGTCTACTCTCGTATTTTTATGTAATATTGCAGACTATTGCGGAAATAAGCAGAAAATGAACCAAATCTTGACCCCGAAAGCTAAGCTTAGGAAGGACATGAATATTTGACTCGGACTTGAAGTTTAGAATGCATTTCAAGGCCTGAAAGGTGTATTTGCGTGAGTTTTAGAAGCGGATTGCCAGCTACAGTGGTCTATAGACTGACCTACATGGTCTATAGACCGTCAGAATGCTTCTCGACATTGCAGGCTGCTTCATATGGCTATATCTCGAGTTTTGGAGCAGATAATCGAGTGCTTCCAATTGGAGGTGAAATCTTATCCTCTTAGCTTTCTAACGCCGCGTAGAACGCCTGATTTGACCAAGTAACGAAGAAATAGCAGCTGTTTTAAAATCGGTGCGCGCTGCAGAATCCGTCAGAATGCATTTCTGTACAGCGCTCTTGGTCGATCGACTGGTCCAAGTGGTCGATCGACCACTCCACGAGTCTGACGAGAATTTAAAGACGAGAATTAAAGGATTTTAATCGAAGCCCATTTGTAATTAGGTTTGGAGAAAGAGTTACGTGATATTTTCTATATAACGTGACTCTTCCTCATCAGATTCATTATCATCTAGTTCCAAAAATACAGTAGCTATGTCGTAGTTTAGAATTCTCAATAAAGTTCCTTGCTTGCTTTCGGATTCAATTCTTGCTTCCTACTTCGGTATTATTTTGTCCTTAATTTCAGTTTCTACTTTATTTTGTCATTAGCATAGAATTGATAGATTAGAATCCCGAACCATAGCCCCTTTATTGCGTTTTATTGCTTTAATCATTCAAATTATGTTTTCCCATATCGTTTATTTCAATTTCGTTGTTGTTATCAATTTTAATATGCGTAGGTAATCACCCTTTGCTAAGATGTGAGGGAATTTGTGGCGTAGACGACGTAGAATAGGTAGACCTGTTTCGGGGTTTGGTCGATCGACTGATGTCAATAGTCGATCGATTGAAAACCTGGTCGATCGACTGCCCCAGCTAGTCGATCAACTGCATCGCGTAAGAATTAGCATTGTTCAATTGATTTAATTGCAATTTTTGATAAAAGACCGAGAGGCTATTTGTTAAATACTTAGGAATTGACCGACCCAATAGATCGTAAGAGAGGGGAGGGCAATAGAATACCAATTGAACGACTAAATTATACTAAGATCGTAAGATAAGTAAAATTTAGGCATTAGGAATCACTTTTCAGGGCGTGAGCTAGTATTAGTGAGACCTAGGGACTAGTAGCTTAGGCTGAGCGGCGCTACTTGTTAAGTTGGTCTGAGAGGACTTCTTATTTTCCCACCTTACGTGATTATTTCAGATTTACCTAGGACTTGCGTCGTCGTAGCTACAATGAACCGATCGTCTTAGCATCCTTTTTATCATCGTTTACATCGTCAGTTTCATTTGCCTATTTATTTATTTGCATTTAGTTTAATTATAAATCAATCAAAACCCCCCTTATTGTTACCCTTAGACTAAAATAGAAAGCAACTAATAATTCCCTACCTCCCTGTGGTTCGACCCTTACTATCACTAGATATAGTTTTAGTTTGGAATTATAAATTTAATTTTGATACAAAACGACGGTATCAAATTTTGGCGCCGTTTCCGGGGAGGCAGCGCTAGTTCTAGTTGTTTTTAATTTTAGTCTTTCTTTCTTTACTCTCAGGGAGCTTCGGTTCCTTGAGACCGTTCTCATGTTTTATATTCCGAGTTTTCCACAGGAAGAGGATGAATTCTTTGGTGCTTATTTAGCCAGACTTTGGGAGTTTATTGAGCCCAGACGAGATGCCTTTTCTGATCTCCAAATATGCTGCACTATTGTCCGGCATATGAATGACCTTACGCGAGCATACCTCGAGTCTATAGGTAAGTGGGATTTCGAAGGAATCCCCGTAATTGAGGTATTAGAATTCTTTAATTGGTTTGCTACTGAATCTCTTAAACCCAACTTTTCTCTTCATGTTGACTCAGATGAGGGGGTGGGTGAGACCTTAGAAACCGATCTAGGAAATGCTGACGGAGACATAGAGGAGACCATTAGCGGGGTTGACAATCCTTTTTATGAGGATAGCTTAGAACCCCTTTATGATTCTTGCACTGATAGTGAGGTCGATTTGGAGGATCTCTTTGAGAACCTCCAACTTGATGAGTCTAGCGATAAGGAGAGTGAGGAGGAAAATTTTGACAGTCTTGAGGTTAATTGGGATGTGTATGACGATATTATAGATGAACCTATTATAGAGGACCCGATTGACCCATTTGACTTTACCGCCCCTTGCATTTGGGATGATTATCCACCTTCTCCTTTAGATGACCAGACTTCTCCACCTCACAGTTCATACCCGTCTGAGCATCTTAATTCTACTCGCGTTATTTTTGAGTCAATTGCTCCTGAGCTCTCTAATTTTCCACCCGCGGATAATTTGAGCTTTTATATTCCGCCCTTAGCTGGAGGGCAGAATTATTTTGTGGATGATTTTAGGAGCAGCCATAGGAAATTTGTTA
Organism: Silene latifolia; assembly: GCF_048544455.1. Lineage (NCBI taxonomy): Eukaryota > Viridiplantae > Streptophyta > Magnoliopsida > Caryophyllales > Caryophyllaceae > Silene > Silene latifolia. The sequence continues at coordinate 5,012,977 of NW_027413661.1, read as the reverse complement.
GGCTTAAATGTTTTTACATTTTGATTTCCTATGTTATTTCTATCTTATGGTCCTACTTACAGTTTTGTGTAGCACATGCGCAGATGTATGATAGGTTGCTTAGAGCCTTGAGTTGTTTTGATTGGGCTCCATTAGAGTGAGCTGCTGAAGAAAAAGAGGTCGAGCGGGACCGGTCTGAAACCAGCGCTAGCCAGGAGGCAACCCGGATGTGATTTGCTTAGTTTTGCGAATAAAATTCGTAGTTGTTTAAAAAAATAAATAAAAACTCTTAGTGTGTGCTTAGTTTAATTTCCGTCTTTAGACTATTACAATTGGGTTTAGCGCAATTTTGGGCGCGTTTTTATGTGCATTTATAGGTTATTAGACCAAGTTAACTCAATTCATTGAGTTAATTCGAAGAAAGCAGTTGTTTCGTCAGGTAGGTCAGTCGATCGACTGACCTAGCTAGTCGATCGACCAGGACCATCGGTCGATCGACCACTGTAGCTGCTGTACTTCTTTCTTCAATTTAATTCTTTGCATGTAATTTACCGTTCCATTTTTGTTTTCTCGGATAATGCGCGGTATTTTCTGTCTTTTCAGGTACTTTATGGTTGCACTGCTGGCTACTGAAACCTCCTAGCTCACGCTGGTTTGGGGAGGTTTCCTTTTGCGCTTAAAATCTTGTAAGTTTCCGAGTCCCAATTTCATGTCTTATTTAGTTTCTTGTCGCAAAATCCCAATTTCCTTTGCTTATTTATACACATGATTTCGCACAATGAGGGCATTGTGTGATTTGGTTTGGGGAAGGGTTTTGCGTTGCATTTGATTCTGTTTTGCATTCACGTTTACATTTTTGTCTTGCATTGTTTTTTATTTTCCATATATACAAAATTTCAAAAAATTAAATTAGAAAAAAAAAGTAAAAAATTCAAAAATATCACGTTTAATTTTGCATATTAGGTTGAGTCAGATTGGAGTATTCATTACTGATAGTTGTCATTTGCTTAAACCCTGCATTTTATCACATCTTTTAGCAAAAGTTTTTGCAATATCTCGAATTTTGTTTCGAAATTTGTTGAACTATTAGACTTGACTTGAAATTTGGCAAACTACAAAACTTTCTAAGGAATTAGAGCTTTATAAACTGGTGTCATTCATGACCAGTTTCATTTAGGATTGTGAGTAGTTACTCCCTGCATATCGTGTAACATTAATTTGCACAAGTATGACATTTAATTTCTTTTTTTGCCTGCATACATTCGGGTTAGTGGTTGGTATTGCATATTTGGAGAATGCTTGCGAAAATCCCTTTTATTCATTTTACCCATTAGCTTCACATTAGCAAAAAATTGCCAGTTGACCCTTTAGCTACAATCCATTAACTAAGCCTACCCTTTGCTGAGCTAGTTTAGTAGTTTTAGTGGTATTCGTTGTATCGTATCGATTTTGGCTCGATTTGCGCTCTATGAAGTTGGTAATGAATGAAGGAGAAAAGAAAAAGAAAAATGAAAAAAATTGAAAAATAGTGACTGCCGGAAAAAAAAACGGAATAAAAGAAAGAAAAGAAAAAAAAAAGAAACGGCAAAGAAAAAAAAAGGGGAAAAAAGTTTACTCCTATGTTTGCTTCATATTTTATGAGGAGTGTTATTTGGATTAGTGAAGTGTTTGCCTAATTCATTAAGGCATTTGAGCTTATTTCACTGAGTTAGAAGTGGATGTATTTATTCGGTTTGTTAGGATGCTAGCTCGGCTATTTCCCTCTCATTCCCATATTGTTTTGCCTCTTCTTACCCATAGCCTCACTTATCCAAATCTTTGCAAGTATTCGGCATGTGATGGACCCTGAATGGTTGGAATGCATGTGCACGGTAGCTAGAATTACTTATCATACTATATTGCATGCATGATCATGTTGGTTGAGTCTAGGTGAGCGACTTTTGTCTCTTTCTCTCTTACCTATAAATTACTTACCATTTGCTTTGTTGAGAGAAGAGTGACCCGGGAGAGTCCAATCTTGAAAGTCTTGCAAGGTCAAACGTTCAACATCTTTTCGAAATATGCATAAATTCATTTGCGTGACATTGAGCTATTAGTAGTTGATTCATATGCATTAAATTGGTTTAAGTAGACGATTTTCAGTTTGTCCATGTTTTGCTCCTTTCTATCAAGATTTAGTTTTGCATTTAGTTTGCTTGGGGACAAGCAAAGGTTTGGTTTGGGGAAGTTTGATGCGTGTCTATAATATGATGTTTTACATCTTTATTTCCATGCATTTTATGTCTATTATATGTAGTTTATTCTACTATTTCCCCTATTTCTGTCTACTCTCGTATTTTTATGTAATATTGCAGATTATTGCGGAAATAAGCAGAAAATGAACCAAATCTTGACCCCGAAAGCTAAGCTTAGGAAGGACATGAATATTTGACTCGGACTTGAAGTTTAGAATGCATTTCAAGGCCTGAAAGGTGTATTTGCGTGAGTTTTAGAAGCGGATTGCCAGCTACAGTGGTCTATAGACTGACCTACATGGTCTATAGACCGTCAGAATGCTTCTCGACATTGCAGGCTGCTTCAGATGGCTATATCTCGAGTTCTAGAGCAGATAATCGAGTGATTCCAATTGGAGGTGAAATCTTATCCTCTTAGCTTTCCAACGCCGCGTAGAACGCCTGATTTGACCAAGTAACGAAGAAATGGCAGCTGTTTTAATATCGGTGCGCGCTGTAGAATCCGTCAGAATGCAATTCTGTACAGCGCCCTTGGTCGATCGACTGGTCCAAGTGGTCGATCGACCACTCCACAAGTCTGACGAGAATTTAAAGACGAGAATTAAAGGATTTTAATCGAAGCCCATTTGTAATTAGGTTTGGAGAAAGAGTTACGTGATATTTTCTATATAACGTGACTCTTCCTCATCAGATTCATTATCATCTAGTTCCAAAAACACAGTAGCTATGTCGTAGTTTCGAATTCTCAATAAAGTTCCTTGCTTGCTTTCGGATTCAATTCTTGCTTCCTACTTCGGTATTATTTTGTCCTTAATTTCAGTTTCTACTTTATTTTGTCATTAGCATAGAATTGATAGATTAGAATTCCGAACCATAGCCCCTTTACTGCGTTTTATTGCTTTAATAATTCAAATTATGTTTTCCCATATCGTTTATTTGAATTTCGTTGTTGTTATCAATTTTAATATGCGTAGGTAATCATCCTTTGCTAAGATGTGAGGGAATTTGTGGCGTAGACGACGTAGAATAGGTAGACCTATTTCGGGGTTTGGTCGATCGACTGATGTCAATAGTCGATCGATTGAAAACCTGGTCGATCGACTGCCCCAGCTAGTCGATCAACTGCATCGCGTAAGAATTAGCATTGTTCAATTGATCTATTTGCAATTTTTGATGAAAGACCGAGAGGCTATTTGTTAAATACTTAGGAATTGACCGACCCAATAGATCGTAAGAGAGGGGAGGGCAATAGAATACTAATTGAACGACTAAATTATACTAAGATCGTAAGATAAGTAAAATTTAGGCATTAGGAATCACTTTTCAGGGCGTGAGCTAGTATTTGTGAGACCTAGGGACTAGTAGCTTAGGCTGAGCGGCGCTACTTGTTAAGTTGGTCTGAGAGGACTTCTTATTTTCCCACCTTACGTGATTATTTCAGATTTACCTAGGACTTGCGTCGTCATAGCTACAATGAACCGATCGTCTTAGCATCCTTTTTATCATCGTTTACATCGTCAGTTTCATTTGCCTATTTATTTATTTGCATTTAGTTTAATTATAAATCAATCAAAACCCCCCTCATTGTTACCCTTAGACTAAAATAGAAAGCAACTAATAATTCCCTACCTCCCTGTGGTTCGACCCTTACTATCACTAGCTATAGTTTTAGTTTGGAATTATAAATTTAATTTTGATACAAAACGACGGTATCACAAATATTATCACCGAAATACGGATTTAACCGTCATGGTATGAGGAACCAAGGGTGAAAAATGTTTTATGGTTAAAACAAATAAGATAAAATAAAAAGGGTTTGAAAATATTTGAAATGGTGAAAACCGATTAAAAATATGAAAATGGATTAAAGAGAAATGACGAGAGCAAACACGGTTGATCTCTTACCTGGACACCCCATTTAGGTGCGGGCAAGCCGACGAACCAAGGGGCTTCTGTCACAGGCCAAAAATCAGTTTTGGCTCGTTTATTCCATGTTTTGGTTCATGTTATGCACGTTTTAGCATGTTATAGTCATGAAACAAATGAAAACATAATAAAAGAGGATTTTTACACCCTCATACTTACATGTTTGGTTATGGCAAGTGACCGACGTAAGTGTAACAACTTGTTTGATCGGAAAAAACTCGGTTTAAAACCGTTTTGGTAAGTAAAAAGAGTGTTTTAAGTTTAGTGACGGTGTAGTGGTCGAAGTGGTCGGTCAAGTGATTTAATGCATGATGACGGTACCAAACAATGTGTAAGGCTTGTATTTACGATCGGTAGGTCGCAAATACGCGTCGGATTGTGACATAAGAAGTCGAGTCGAGAATTTTAAGAGAGAAAAGAGGGGGCGGACACTCGCGTAAGTCTCAAATGGGGGGCATTTGAGGGGTATTTATAGGGAAATGAGTGGTTGTGTGAGTTTTGAGCGACGTGGCCACTTGGGCTGCTCAAAGAGGCGCGAGCCACGTCGCGGTTCTTCGAGTTGTCTTGTCACTTTCACATCAAACGCAATCATGATTTGTTCTATCCTAGGTTTTGTAGTCATATGTTTGGTACTTGACCAAACATAAATCCGGGAAAACTTAAGGTAGAAGGTTTGAAATGTTTTGTTTTTGGTGGTTGACTCGGTTTGACTCGTTGTTGGAGTCGGGATTTGAATTTTTGAGTCGGTTTTTCGTCCGGTGTCGTTTTTGACTCTAGTTAGTGTCAATGCGACCCCGTCGTCGTGCATTAAACACTCCAGGTATTTTTGAAATGTTTTATTTTCGAAATTGTTTTAAGTTTTCCGACGTTAAGTTGTACACAAACTGTCGATCAAACGCCGCGATTCCAAAACATGTTGTAGTCCGATAATCATCGGGTGTTAGTTGGAGTCTCAGCAGATACTGGGTATCTACAACGAGTAACTAGGAATCTGGCTTCTTCTTCCTCTTCAGTCAAATATTTTTGATTCTCTTTTACTACTTCGCGGATCTTGTAATCCACAGGCTCGTGTTTCCTCAACTTCTCACGTTCTTTGGGAGTGCAAGATTTTTTCCATTGTAATTATGAGTCAGATACCCATAAGGAGCCAATAGGAACTGGTATGAACCACATGTTCCTCTGCGTCAACCTAATTGCCCACTCTCGACGAGACTCCGAAGTATGTGCCAATGCAGTCTGAGGAACGATATCATGTTTTGGGATCTTCTGCCTAAGGCCCACTTGCCTCATCAATCTCTCCGGAGAAATACAAATCATAAATTCCGAGCAAGGGATGCGAACTGACCGCGTCGGGTCCAAAGATGAAACTCCAGTGACTAACCTGAGATGCCACCACGGCACAATCCATCTAATCAAGGGACCACCTTCACTCTTCAGCTTATTTTCCCAGTAGTTGTATACCTGAGTGAAGTCCACCATATAGAGCCTAGTTCTCATTGCAATTGATTGAGCATGATATCCTGGCAGGTTAACTAGGGGCTCAATCAACCGCAGCCGTTCCATCAGCCATACCTACAAAAGAAGACGAGAATTAATGCCCATGTTTCAACACGAAAAAAAAACGAAAAAAAGGGTTGAAATATAAAAAGTAGGTTCTTACCTGCAGAATGACGGGACTTCCTAAATAAGGAAGCCCGCGGCTAGCCATTCTGTTATCCAAACCAAGAATGGTCTTCCCTAAGCAAAGGCATGTTGGGCTCTTGCGCAGCTCCATTTATTCCACTAGGCTCAGAAAACGAGGATCCCCTCTCATCTCCTTATCAACATCCCCTTGACGGACATAGCAATGAAGTAGACAAAAACCGAAGTCCCTGCGTCTCGCAACATAAGAAATAGAAGGGCTCTCCCTATTTATAAATCGATCGATAAAGTCAAACATACGGACACCTTTTGAGGTCATAAGACGGTCCACCTCAGCCTTGGTCAATCCAAGCAAGTCCCTGAATTTATTCTTATATCCCTGAGAGCTAAGGGATATAGCTGGTACATTTTCTGGGTCCCATCCTCCAATAGCACCTATTTCTTCAGGGAAAGGACAAATATCACCTCCGGGAAAGGCAAACACGTGAAAATTTGGGTCCCAATACTCAAGACAAGCATCCAAGAAAGGCTTCACAACTTTCACTAATTTGAGACTCAAGATCGATCCACGATCAAAAGCACTCATATCATGTTTCTCAACATTTGTGAATTCATTCGTCCACTCCTTCAGTCGGTTTTCAAAGGCATCCATAATTTCGAAAATTTTTGGGAAGATATGAGAGCTTTTATGTGATAGACGGAAGAAAGAAGAAGGAATTGTGTGAATAAAAGCTTCCCTGAAGTCTCTATTTATGCTATTCGATATTTCCTAATTTCTGTCGAGGTCTACCAAACTGGGGAAACGACGCAGCATCCACTGCGCCTCTTTGAAGAGTAACAGCTCTTGCTGCGCCTCGCGTAAAGGCCCTTTTCCGTGTTTTTCAGCTTTGGATCTTTCCTTTTTGTTTTTTTTTGCAATAATTTCCTATTCCTATAGGATATCAATTTGGTAATTCCGTCAAATTACCAAGTTTTATGTTTCCTAATTCTTTTTGGGTTTGCTTTTCGAGACAAAGTCGACATTTTCGCCAAACGAGCACACTTACCCATTTTATTTTAATTCTTTTTTTAGGGGAATCATTTCACTCCTATTTTTTCACTACATTTCACACTTACACATTTCTTTTTATATTTCTTAGGGGGTAGCCCTCCCTACTGTCCAGTTATTTTTCACTCATTTCCGGGCAGTTTTACGCATTTCGCAACATTGTTTTTGTCATTTTTGCTCATTTTTAGGCACTTTTTTCGCTTTTCTTCATTTTGCGCCAGTTTAGGCCACCTATATGCCATGTGTTTTACGTGTAAATTTTATGTAAATTTCGGCAGCATGACGGCACAAACCGTCACCTACCAAACCTGTTTTTAAGCTAACCTGCAGGAACAACAAAAACCCAGCAGCAAGGGCACTCAGGCCATTATATGCACAATCAAAAGAAGGTCTATACATCAAACTGGGGGCTCTTGCCCAAAACAGAGTCCGAAAGTCCAAAATGTACGAAATGTATACAAGACAACAATAAAAAAAGGGGCAGCTAGTCCTGGTCGCCATTCAACTCAGCTACGGCCGCCTCAAGAGCAACGATCTCGGTGTCCTTGACTTCAAGCTCCCTCAGCAGACGAGCCGTCTCCTCCCGAGACTCCGCCAGCCCCGTTCCAGGTCACGCTCATGCTCCAGGTCGCGCTCTCTTTTCATATAAATAAAGAAATGCCTCATTTCAATCATTTCAATAAAATGCAAGAAATTGCAGTAAAATAAGACAGGGAATGAGAGGTTCATACCTGTCGTCCTCGGCCACCTACGAGTGCCTCGAAGACCATAGCCCGCAGCCGATTGGCCATCCTCCACAACGCCACGTACCGAGATGGCGCCACCTACATTCAAATGTAAAGAAGGTTAAAAAAGACAGCAAACACATTCCTATGTGATAAAATAATGAAGATACGCAAAGCTGAGGGCTTACCCTCCTCACCAAGTGTTGCCATTCCTCCAAGCCAGCGTCGGTCACCTCCTCGCCAAACTCGCGGAGCTCCGGGATCGTCGTCATGCCCGCCGCATCAGTATACGCCTGCAACCTCGATGTCCTACAGGCTTCAAATGGCTCTTTATTTGGCGATCGTTCATCATTTGTCAAGTCAATTCAACAATAAAAACAAGAAAACGGGTAAAGTACTTACCACAATCGGCCAATACGCCAACCTCCGGTGAACGAACTCGGAGTACTCCTTGCCAGGAAGAAAGAGGGCGTCACCACTAGCGTCAGCCAAGTCGGCCTCTTTCTCAGCATCAGAAGGCTCTCTAAACATCGTTCGTGGAGGATCAATGGGAACCGTGAAGGTGTCACGAGAGCGCTGCCGAATCAAACGCTCGCCCATGTACCACACAAGTCCCATTGACGTCCTCCGCAACAGCCGACTCGAGCTCCTGGGACGAAGAACCCCGGTCACGAAAAATGGAGCGTCAGGGTAGTCTTCCTAAGGTCTGGGCACCCACAAAAATAAGGAAACAAAGGGTCATTCCTATGATCGGCTCTAAGTGAGAGGAGGGGGGTCATTCCTATGATCACTTCTAAATAAAAAACAGAAAATAAAAGTAATCAAATAAGGATCAAAGGCACTTACGTCCTCCAACTTCAGGGTATTCACGCCCCTCTGACAAACATTATTAGAAGAACGCTGGCTCTTCTTACGACACACCAGCCAGTCTCTCACGACAGGGTACGCCCTCGGCTTAGGCTCCGTCCTCTTGGGCGTGAAGCTGGGAAAGTAGGAGTACACCCACGCCTGCAGACAAAATAATCATTTATTTTTCTATAATAATGATCTTTCATAATTCGATAAAATTAAAAAGGTAAGAAATGATAATCTTTCATAATTCTATAGAAATAAAAAATGAAGAAATAATGATCTTTCAATAAAAGCAAAAGAAAGGTTCATACCTCCAACAAGAGTCCAGGACCGACGATAGCAGGAGAAGTCCTCTTCTCCATCAGCTCTAGACGTACCATGGCCCTCATGTAGCGAGTGAGGACCGCAAATCCAGGAGTAACCCAGTCCCACCGACCTAGGCTACTAAAGTCAGAAAGAAATGGAAGGAGCTTCGTCGACAGCCTCTCCCCCTTGTCTCCGAGGTAAATCGAAGATAAGAACCACCACAGCCACAGACTAGCCATCTGCTCAGCAGTGCAAGGAGGAGGAGGCACCATCCTCCCATTTATCCTGTCCCTCGCCGAGGTCCTACCCGCGAAGTAGTCCCTGACGTAAGAACTCGACACCAACCTGGGAATGCTTGCAGCCCCCGCCGCTAGGTTCCAGCCGATCAGCCTCCTCGCCTTGGCCGAGTCTACTCTTATGGCCGTCAACGGCCACACCATAGTCTCGTCTCCACACATGAGATCATGCCGTAGTCCTCCAAAGTGATCCCGACCTCTCCAAAAGGCATATGGAAAGTCAAGGTCGTGTCCCAGTACCGATCAAGGAAAGCTCGAATCAGGAAAAGGTTAGCCCGAATCTTCGTTTCCTTAATCACCCTCCAAGCTCCGACCAAAGCCTCGAAGGCTCCCAGCTCGACGATGGCCTTCTCTTCCTCCGTAAGTCTCTCGAAAGCCTCCATCATCATTGTGTAGCCGGATAAGGACCTCTTGTTCCCTGCATCCTGTATCAATTCAAAGAAAAAGCTATATTTAGCATAAGACGAATGAGAAATGAAACGGCAAACGAATAGGAAAGGTAATGGGAAATGACAAGTTCTAAACTTACCAAACTCCTCGCCGTCCTGTAAGACAGGTGGCTCTCTGCCGCCCAAATGAGATGTCTACCATCCCATTTCTCCGCCCATTCGGGTGCACCCACAAGCTGGCGACCGCCTCGCCCCACGTTGGCCCTCCTCGGGATCTCCTTAGCCTCCTCCTCAAGCATCTCCCCCTGACTCTCGCCACCCACGAGAGCTGATGCGTGTCTTTTATATAAGGTTTTCACCTCATTTTTACACGCATTTCTGTGCTTTTTATGTAGCATCTGGCTACAAATACCCCCGAATATTCTACTTTGGTCCGTTTATTGTATTTTGCAGGAATTGACCAAAGAGGAGCCAAATCGAGCCTTAATTGTCCCAATCATGGGAAATAAGGAGCCGGAGCTTGGACATTTAACATTCGGAAGACGCGTGAGCTGAGTTCGGGAAGCAGTTCAAGTCCTAACATGCCTATATAGCTCGATCGAGTGGTCTACTGCTCGATCGAATGCTCTACACACTCAAGATTGGTCGATCGACCGGTTTAAGGAGTCGATCGAGGAAGTTCTGCAAGCAGTGCTCGATCGAGAGGTTGTTCTAGCTCGATCGAGTGATTTGCGTTCGATCGAGTAATCTTTCTACTCGATCGAGGGGTTTCGTGTGCTTTTAGCTTATTTCCGCCTAATCTTTTATGGGCTTTTGTAATTAGTCCATAGATTAGGTTTAAGACGATTTTCTAGTATAAGACTGAAGAAGAGTAACTACGTTACTCATCTCTGGAACTGAGACATTAGTTTTTGGTTCTATTCCTTGTCACTGTTCTTTGGATTTTTCCCTTCTTTTACCTTCGCTACTCGGATTTGGATCTCGCGATTGGTATCATCATTCTAATTCTATTCTTAATTCTATCCACTGCTTTAATTCTTCTTTTATTGTTGATTCAATCTTATTTAGTTGTTATAATGTTCAATTCCAATTGTCTATTTATTATTTTTGTTAATTCTATTGCAATGAGTAACTAATTTCCCTTGCTAAGACTATAGGGAATCCGTAATATGAAGGGAGAGTAATCGATTCATTAGGTCAATGCTAGTACTGTTTTAAGTTGGTTAAATGCTACAATTAACTGTATCTTTCTAATTGAGTCGACGCAATTAGACCTATAATTCCTAGTGACCCTTGACCTGGACCGAAAGGTTGGAAAAGGTAGACTAGTAGCGAACAATAGAGTATTGCAGTGAGGACGAAAGTTAAGTTGTCTACACGTTAGGGTGAATTAAGGACCGAAAGGTGACGTTCGCTACCCCTTAGACCGTATTTGCATTGACCCGAGACCTAGATTGCTTGACCGAATGATTACGGTGAACCGGTTGTCTTAGCTATTTTTCTCTATCTGTTATCTCCTTTTTTTTATTTCTCTTTCCCTTATCCTCTTAGTTTAGAAATCACATTTTATAAACCCCCAAATTGGTTACCTTGACGAACCTAGTTTTAGCAGACGATTTCCTACCTCTCTGTGTATTCGACCCGACTTCCCTAGCTATATTAGTTAGAGCCAGTTGGTTATTTTTGACAGGTACGCGATAGACGTGTCAAATTTTGGCGCCGTTCTTGGGGGAGGTGGCGCATATTTGTTGCTTTAATTAAGTTTGTCTCTCGTCTCAGGGAATTTATTCCTTGAGACCGATCTCATTTTTTTTTTGCAAAGTTTGATCACCGCAGTTAACTTTTGCCTCGGAAGTTTATTTGCAAGATGCCTACGATTCAGAGCATACGAGCCATGTGGTAGATGTGGCGAGGAAGGGCACGATCTTTATGAATGCACGGCAAGTGTAGAGCGCGCCCTTGCATATAAGAAATACAAAGCGGGGAGTTCCCTTCTCCCAGTTGTATGAATAAATCAAGAATGATACTACCCCTTCTACGCCAAAGATACCACAACCGGTCTCTCCCTCTTCAAGAGAAGAAATTGCCGAGTTGAAATCCATTATGATGAGTATGTCACGAAAATCAAACGGTTATATCGGAATTGAAAGAACAAGTCGTGCAGTTGACACACGCGACGGATCAAGCCAAGTTTCTTCCAATTTGCGATCCAGCCAGTGCGATGAATTTTCAAAATGACCTTATTCATGAAGAAGACAAGGTTTTGACAAAATGATGATGACTCGAGATGATGATCTAGACGAGTTTTTGCGGGAAATACTTGTCTGCGTGTCTTGTAACCACTCGATCGAGTGACTCTTCTACTCGATCGAGCGGTTCTAATCGTCGATAACTTCGATCGAGTGAAAATGGTGCTCGATCGAAAGGTGCAGAATTCCAAGACGGTCGATCGAGTGACACTATTACTCGATCGAGCAACTATGCTGAAGAAATCACTCGATCGAGTAAAGAACAAGGTCGATCGACTGATAAAAGTACTCGATCGAGTACTTCAAGTGGCGGAAATTCTAATTTACTATCTAATACCGCCACCGTGTCATCTTCCCCTGCTGTGGAGACGTCACGCATTGATAAGGGTAAAGAAAAGGTTGCAGGACCGCTCATCGCTACCAGAGTACCCTTCCCAAGTCGTCTGAAGGACGCAAAGATCGAGCAACAAGATGCGGTAAGTTCGTGGACATCGTGAAGAACCTCCGGTATCTTGTCCCTTTTTCCGAACTCGTTACTCAGGTACCCACTTACGCTAAGTTTATGAAGGATATCGTGACGCGTAAGAGGAATTTGAGCAAATTTGAGACAATTTCATTTATGGAAGAGTCTAGTAATTTACTGTTGAATAAGCCCTCCAAAAATGAAAGACCCGGGCAGCTTTTCTATTACTTATGTCATAGGCAATATGGTTATTGATAAGGCCCTTTGCGATTTAGGTGCCAGTGTTAGTGTCATGCCCCTTCCTGTCTGCAAGAAATTGAAGATGAGTCATTTCAAGGTGACTAACATTACCCTACTGGATGGTGATAGATCTGTTAGGAGACCCTTAGGTGTCTTGGAGGATGTGCTGTGAAAATAGGCAAGCTTTACATCCCAAAGAGATTTCATTGTTTTGGATATAGCCGAGGACACCCGGACCCAAATTATCTTAGGAAGACCATTCCTTTGTACAGTTGGGCCGTTATTGATGTCGAGACAAGGGCGTCGACTCTTGCGATGAGGGGATGATGCTATCACATTTAGTTTGCCCAAGATTTTTTAGCCCACCCAATGATAGAGGACACTTGCTATTCGGTCGATATCATTGATGAGTCTATTTATGACTTCTGGTCGGGTTCTTTTATGAAGGACCCACTGGAAGCTCTCATGCTTTTTGATGAGTGTGCAGATAGCCCAGACGATGACGCTCCGTTGGATTTGCTTGTTGATGATTTAGATGAGCATAACGGGGAGCAGGTGGAACAAATGATCAGCACTCTTTGCTCCATTGAGGTAAAGGTACCGGAACGTAAGCCTCTCCCATCTCATCTTAAATATGCTTTTCTAGACGATACAGAGCAATATCCTGTCATCGTTAGTGCCAAGCTTAGTGATGATCAGCTAACCTCTTTGTTAGCTGTACTTAAGAAAAACAGGAAAGCAATGGGCTATTCACTGGACGATATCACGGGGATTAGTCCCGATATTTGTATGCACAGGATAGAGCTGGAGGAGGATCACAAACCTTGCGAGACGGGTCAGCGCCGGCTGAACCAGAAGATGCAGGATGTTGTGATGGCTGAGGTAATGAAGCTGCTGGATGCAGGTATTATTTATTCTGTAGGTAATTCTAGATGGGTAAGCCCAGTACAGGTAGTCCCGAAGAAAGGAGGGACAACTGTAGTTAAGAATGAGAAGAATGAATTAATACCTACTCGAGTAGTAACTGGTTGGCGGATGTGCATAGACTACAGACAGCTAAATGCCGCCACCAAGAAAGATCACTTTCCTCTTCCTTTTATTGATCAAATGGTAGAAAGGTTAGCTTCTCATAAATTTTTCTGCTATTTAGACGGGTACTCAGGGTTCTTTCAGATCCCTATCCACCCAGACGATCAGGCCAAGACTACATTTACCTGTCCTAAGGGCGTTTTTGCGTATCGCAGAATGCCTTTTGGTTTGTGCAACGCCCCTACCACCTTCCAAAGGTGTATGATGGGGATATTTTCAGAGTACAATGAGTCTATCATGGAAGTTTTTATGGATGACTTTAGTGTTTATGGAAGTGATTTTTCTGACTGTCTGTCTAACCTTGAAAAAGTGTTGCAGCGCTGTATTGAGGTTAATCTTGTCTTTGAATCGGGAGAAGTGCCACTTTATGGTCAACGAGGAGTTGTCTTAGGGCACTTGGTTTCGATAGGGGAATAGAAGTTGACAAAGCAAAGGTGGAAGTGATTCAGCAATTACCACCTCCTGTTAATGTTAAGGGGGTGAGGAGCTTCCTTGGTCACGTCGGTTTTTACCGCCGGTTTATCAAAGATTTCTCCAAAATTGCTAAACCACTCACACAATTGCTGCTTAAGGATGCCCCTTTTGTGTTTACTGACGCTTGTCTTTCTGCTTTTAATAGGTTAAAGCAGGCCTTAGTCTCCGCGCCGATCATACAGCCTCCCAATTGGGACTTGCCGTTTGAGATCATGTGTGACGCGAGTGACTATGCACTAGGAGCGGTGCTTGGCCAGAGGAAAGACAAAGCCTTGAATGCTATTTACTATGCGATCCGAACTCTGGATGAGGCTCAAGTGAAGTACACTACCACTGAGAAGGAGCTGTTAGCAGTAGTTTATGCCTTAGAGAAGTTTCGTACTTATTTAGTTGGGTCAGAAGTCACTGTTTTTACTGACCATGCAGCTTTGAGGCATCTCCTTGCTAAGAAGGAGGCTAAACCACGGCTACAGAGATGGATACTCCTTCTTCAGGAGTTTGATTTGCAGATTAAGGATAAGAAAGGAGCTGAGAACGTTGTAGCTGATCACTTGTCGCGGCTGATGCGACAAGAAGGGGAAGATTCTCTACCCATTGATGATTCTTTTCCTGACGATACTTTATTTGCTGTTGTATCATCTATTGTTAACCAAGAACCTTGGTATGTAGATATAGCTAACCGTTGTCGGTGGCGGCTGCCGATCTTTCTCATCGAAGAAAAGAAGCGTTTTCTATATAACGCTAAGCAGTACTTCTGGGACGATCCTTACTTGTTTAAGGAATGTGCAGACGGTCTCTACAGATGGTGTATTCCGCAGTGGGAGACCAAAATAGTCCTGGAAGGCTGTCACTCCTCTTCATATGGTGGTCACCACGGTCCATCGCGCACCGTGGCTAAGGTACTTCAGTCTGGTTTTTACTGGCCTTCTTTGTTTGCTGACACCAAGTCTTTTGTTTCAGCTTGTGATGCTTGCCAACGATCGGGAACATTTCGAAGAGACATGAGATGCCACAAAACGGCATCCTAGAGGTTGAGGTTTTTCGATGTCCTGGGGCATTGATTTCCAAGGACCGTTCCCGTCCATAAAAATGTAGTACATCTTAGTAGTCTGTAGACTATGTGTCAAAATGGGTTGAGGCAATTGCTTCACCTCATTGTGATGGTAAGACCGTGATAAAGATGTTCAAAAAGATCATATTCCCCTGTTTTGGTGTCCCTAGGGTCGTCATTAGTGATGGGGGATGCATTTTAAGGAAAAGAAACTCACTTCCATACTGTCCAGAGTTGGTGTCCAACACCGGCGTGGTTTGGGGTATCATCCCCAGACTAGTGGTCAAGTAGAGGTCTCTAATCGTGAGCTGAAAGAGATCTTGTCTAAGGTAGTTTCTAAATCACGAAAAGACTGGAGTCTTAAGCTAGATGACACATTATGGGCTTATAGAACTGCCTTTAAGACACCAATTGGTGCATCACCTTATAGGTTAGTTTATGGGAAATCGTGTCACTTACCTGTTGAGCTGGAATGTAAGGCCTGGTGGGCAATTCGTGAGCTTAATTATGATCCTAAATTGTGTGGTCTGAATCGTCTTTTGCAGCTAGATGAATTAGAGGAGTTTAGGCTTAATGCCTATGATGACTCGCGCATTTACAAGAAAAAGACGAAGAGATGGCATGACAAGAGAATCCTACCTCGGGAGTTTCATGTGGGGCGAAAGGTCTGCTTGTTTAATGCCCGATCGAGACTATTTCCTGGCAAGTGAAGTCCGATGGAGTGGTCCATATACGGTGACAATTTTACCAAATTTGGATCCGTAGAGCTTGAAGATTCCGAGGGTCATAGATTCAAGGTAAATGGCCAATATGTGAAGCATTACCACGAGGCGAGTGAAGCGGACAACCGCGTTGAAGTCTTGCGCTTCGACGAGCTCGACGCGCCCGATTAATTGATACCGAGAAAGGTCGTGCGGGACCTCTTAAACCGCGCTCTCCGGGAGGCGGCCGGATCGTTTTATTTTTACTCTTGTTGAACTATTTGTTTTTCTTTAGCTTTACGTTGAACTTTAGACGTTTTTTATGAACCTCTTTTGTACTTTCCTTGCTCTTATCGTCTTTTGCGGGGTAAAGTACTCGATCGAATGATTTTGTGTTCGATCGAGCACTTTCGATCGATGTTGTTACTCGATCGAGTGATATGTTCCTCGATCGACCAGACCCAAACCCATGCTTACTCGATCGAGTGATTCTTCACTCGATCGAGCTCTTCCAATACACCGGTTCACTCGATCGAGCTGTTCTAGGCGCTCGATCGAGTAGTTATGACCTCCAGCTGCTGATTTACGTCTATGAAGCCACTGATTGACTTTCTTTGACCTCCCATGTTCATGGTGGTTTGGGGAGGTCCCTCCTTAAGACGTTTTGTAAGTTTTCCGACTCCGCCTCTCTTTTTCCTTTCAGTTTGCATTTCTTTCCCTATTTTTAGTACAATGAGGACATCGTACGGTTTGGTTTGGGGAGGTATGCATCCATATCTGTGTCTGCATGTTTCATTGCATTTCTGCCTCCATATTTATTATTTTCGCATGCATCGTTGTTTGTTTCATAAAATCCAAATTTTTTTTCAAAATTTCATGTTTAATTTGAGTCGGAACGTTTGAACATTGACTCTACATTGAATCCTTATTTGAGCCCTGCATATTCTTGACATCTAGTTGGCGTGATTATGTGCATAATCTACGAGTTTTTGTTTCTTCCTTACCTGAACGAATAGACTGGATTCACTATGTCGGCAAGCTACATTACATTCTGAGGCTAGAGCTTAAAAACTGGTGACATTCATGACCGGTTTCATTTAGGATGTGAGTAGTACTCTCTCTAAGACATGTAACATCAATTTGCATAAGCATGAGTCTAATCTTCTTAATACCTGTATGCATTCGGTTTGTGGATGGTGACACGTGTTAGGAGAGGCAGTCCCCCTTATTTCATTCTACCCATGAGCCTCACATAGCCAAATTGCCTTTTTGTCCTATCAACTACTTTCTATAATACTTCCTACCCTAGCTGAGCTAGTAACGAGTAGTTCTTGGAATGTTTTATTGCAATATGGCTATTTTATCTGATTTCAGAAGATGGTGGAAAGATTGAAGGGAAAGAAAGAAAAAAAAGAAAAAAAAATGTTGAATTGAAAAAAAAAAAGAAAAAAAAAAGAGAACGAAAAGTGCGAAGAAAAAAAAATGGAAAATGAAGAAAAAAAATTCAAAATGAAAAAAAAAGGAATGAGAATTGCACAATGTTTCACACTCCCATGCCTTATTTATATTTTATGGGGAGTTGACGATTTTTGGTGTTTTGTGAGTTTAGTGCATAATTTTGCATCGTTTCATCTTGCTGTTATGAGTACGAAGTTGGAATGCAGTCTATATTTGGATCCGCTGTTGCCAGCCTGGCTATTAACCCCACACATCCAAATTCATTTTAGCCCCTTCTTACCCATTACCTCACTAACCCAAATATAAGCCCTCGGCACGTGTCTTGGTCATTAGTATGGTTGGAATGCATATGTACGGTTGTAGAGACTTTATTCATGTTAACTGCATGCATGTTCTTATAGGTCGAGTTAGGTGAGTGTCTGATTCTTTCCTATCTTTCACGTTTATACTCACCTGTGCCTGTTTTTGAGTGACGAGCGACCCGTGAGAGTCCGACATCTTTGAGTCTTGCAAGGTCGACAGTTCAGTAAGCTTGAAACATTAATTTAACTCGTTTGCACTTTCCAGTTGCCATTTTGTCATTTAGTTGCATTAAACTGGTTCTAGTGGATGGTGTAGCTGATGCGTTGGTCCCGTTCCATTGTTCACCCTTAGTTGCATTCATATTTGCTTGGGGACAAGCAAAGGTTTGGTTTGGGGAGATTTGATGCGTGTCTTTTATATAAGGTTTTCACCTCATTTTTACACGCATTTCTACGTGCTTTTTGTATGTAGCATCGGCTACAAATACCCCGAATATTCTACTTTGGTCCGTTTATTGTATTTTGCAGGAATTGACCAAAGAGGAGCCAAATCGAGCCTTAATTGTCCCAATCATGGGAAATAAGGAGCCGGAGCTTGGACATTTAACATTCGGAAGACGCGTGAGCTGAGTTCGGGAAGCAGTTCAAGTCCTAACATGCCTATATAGCTCGATCGAGTGGTCTACTGCTCGATCGAGTGCTCTACACACTCAAGATTGGTCGATCGACCGGTTTAAGGAGTCGATCGAGGAAGTTCTGCAAGCAGTGCTCGATCGAGAGGTTGTTCTAGCTCGATCGAGTGATTTGCGTTCGATCGAGTAATCTTTCTACTCGATCGAGGGGTTTCGTGTGCTTTTAGCTTATTTCCGCCTAATCTTTTATGGGCTTTTGTAATTAGTCCATAGATTAGGTTTAAGACGATTTTCTAGTATAAGACTGAAGAAGAGTAACTACGTTACTCATCTCTGGAACTTAGACATTAGTTTTTGGTTCTATTCCTTGTCACTGTTCTTTGGATTTTTCCCTTCTTTTACCTTCGCTACTCGGATTTGGATCTCGCGATTGGTATCATCATTCTAATTCAATTCTTAATTCTATCCACTGCTTTAATTCTTCTTTTATTGTTGATTCAATCTTATTTAGTTGTTATAATGTTCAATTCCAATAGTCTATTTATTATTTTTGTTAATTCTATTGCAATGAGTAACTAATTTCCCTTGCTAAGACTATAGGGGATCCGTAATATGAAGGGAGAGTAATCGATTCATTAGGTCAATGCTAGTACTGTTTTAAGTTGGTTAAATGCTACAATTAACTGTATCTATCTAATTGAGTCGACGCAATTAGACCTATAATTCCTAGTGACCCTTGACCTGGACCGAAAGGTTGGAAAAGGTAGACTAGTAGCGAACAATAGAGTATTGCAGTGAGGACGAAAGTTAAGCTGTCTACACTTTAGGGTGAATTAAGGACCGAAAGGTGACGTTCGCTACCCCTTAGACCGTATTTGCATTGACCCGAGACCTAGATTGCTTGACCGAATGATTACGGTGAACCGGTTGTCTTAGCTATTTTTCTCTATCTGTTATCTCCTTTTTTTTATTTCTCTTTCCTTTATCCTCTTAGTTTAGAAATCACATTTTATAAACCCCCAAATTGGTTACCTTGACGAACCTAGTTTTAGCAGACGATTTCCTACCTCTCTGTGGATTCGACCCGACTTCCCTAGCTATATTAGTTAGAGCCAGTTGGTTATTTTTGACAGGTACGCGATAGACGTGTCAAGAGCGAGAGAAGGGTCAAAGTCCACGTTCATGGGGGCCCTCCCCGACGTAGAAGGCACGTCATCTGCAAAATCAAGGTACACAAGGCCGTGTCAAGCCATGAAAAGCCTATTCGAACTCGTTTCAAGCATTTTCAAGCACTAAAAGGGGATTTCCGGCCATCTTTCGCCGTTTCTTCCAAAACTCGACTGCACGTGTAGAAGGTTGGGGGTAAGTCAAGTCTAAATTCAAGCCTAGTTGCGGGTTTGAGTCGAAATTTCGGCAGCATTTAGCTATAATAGCGATTATGCCCTAAAAAATGTTGGAGTAAGTGTCCCCGACAATAATGCGATCACAATTGTCGATCATATTGATCACATATTTAAATCTCATATCAAGAATACGAAGGGGATGATACATTACATATATAATCAACTGGTCCACACATATCGGTGATGATTGGCTGTCTAGAGTTTGACATTACTGTCGTGCGACGGTGGTGATCAGTTGATCCCTTGAGGTCACACCTAAAGGACGATTCCCTTAATTGAAAAAGGTTAATCAATTGTATGTCGATACATATTAATTAATTCCTTAAAATTGAACAAATTATTGTCATAAGAGAGAAAATGTCATCTTATTATAATGTGATTAAATAAGATTTTATTTAGTAATTTAAGAAGTTATATTACTAAAATTAATCGGTGTTTACGAAACACGCGAGATGAGAATGATAAGTTAGTTATAATTACAAGATGTTGTGAATTATACTAACTAGTATTTATATGACCATTTTATATGAAAGTAATTTTGAATTGCTAGTCAATTTGTTAAATGTGATTTATTTAATTTGTAAATGATATTTAATTTGTTAAATATGCATTTTAAATTAAAACATGATATAAGACATGTCACATGTCACATGACATACAATTGTACAATTGACAAAAATAAAATGGACTCCATATTACAAATGATAAACCGAAAATTGGAGGGAAATGTTAGAAGTTTTGTCTTATTCATTTGTCTTATTCATTTGTCTATGACACTTGATAGTGACTTGACCATGACAAAGCCTTACACTAATTTGTCTTGTGAAGACAAAAAGGAAAAAGAATTAGGGTCTTAAGACCACCTTACCCACCGGTTTTTGGACAAGAATAATAGAGAGATTTTTCTCTATTATCATTCATTCTCTTGTGTTTTATGAAAAACACTATTCTCTCTCTTGTTTTTTATAAAAATCATTTTTATGAATCTAATTTGTACAAATCAATCACTAATAATACTAGTAGTAGTATATGAGTATTAGTAACCGATTTTAAGGTAAACCACATTACAAATATCTAGTACATATTATTTTGTGGGATTTTGGGATAGTCTTGGGTGCTACTTATTGGAGGGCTTCTATTTTGAAGTCATGGATGATCATCCTAACGTATTTTCTAGCTCAAGAACAAATGAAGGTAGGTGACCTTCATTTGTGCCCATTTGACCGAATTTATGATGGTGAGAAAACGATTTTCTTATCTCTTCTTATTTAGTTTGTATGCATAAGATCAACAATTTATTTTATGACTAAATATATTAATTCATATATGAATATGTTAAATAATGAGATTATTAATTTCCAACAAGCGGTATCATGAGCCTTAGGCTGTTTGCATGCAAATCGGTTATTGTTTTTCCGAGTTATACGATTAACAAACAAAACTAATAAATTTGTGTTTATTATGATATATCACGAAATATATTTTCATGTTAAAGTTTCTGGTCCTAAAATGTATTTCGGATTTTTTTGGGTTTATTTATGGATTTTATTATTCATTTTATATAATAATGACATTAAAATGTGATTTTTATGATAAAAATGTCATATTTGGACTAAAAATAGCTAAACTTCGATTTTTCCAGTAGTTTTTGGATATTTTTTCACATATATTATCTACTGATAGCCTGTAAATGTTCATAATAAAATGAGTTGTTATGCTCGAAATATGGATTTTTCAAGTTAAAATCGTATTTAAATGGGAAAATAGGTTAATATGAGTTATATTTCGAATCTGATCATGAGAATTTAGTATGTTGTCACATGCTATTTTACAAGATGTGTGTAAAATATTTGGTTATAATGAAGTCTTTATGCATGATTCATGAATTTTTGATGAAAAATCACATAAATAGTGACTTTAATTAATAAAAAATTGCTAAAACATACTTCATGACTAAGAAAAAACGTCACATGTTGCATTTTGTCATATTTTTCAGATCTAAAAGTTAAAATTTGATAAAAATATTTTTCTCATATTTTTATGGCAATAATTGATAAATCCGATAAACCGCAACATTGTTTTTCTCGATAAATTTCGAAATTTTTAACCTACGTTTTTTAATATTATGAGTGTCATGGTATTTTTCCAGAATGTTCATGAGTTTAAAATTTCAAATTTCAAATTTATTTGAATTTGTTATGATTTAATTTGAAGTTTATGACATATTTTTGTATTTTAAGTCCATTTATGAACAATATTAAGAAATATAGGTTAATTATTGTCAATATATTAGTGGAGACTAATTTTGAGTCCTAATTTGGTTAGGGTAATTAACTTGTACATAAATATGAATTTATGTAATTATTGTGATTATAAAAGGTTAAATCACGCAAATCCGTAAAAACTGATTAATATACGATATTGGCTCCTTAAAGGCGATTTACCATAAAAAATTGGGCATGTTCATACATATTATAATGATGCATTTTATTTATGATTGTCATAATTTTTTTTATGTAATTTTGAATTATGTAATTTTACTTAGTATGGCCTTAGTTTTAATTGATATTACCTGAAATGTATGGGAATATCGATTCGGTTGTAATTTATTGTGATCTCGTATCACCGTTTTGTAATTTAATAGATTTATTTTATTTTAATTACAAATGTATAATAGGAAATTATATAATTTGTTATGTAATTTATTTATTCCGGAGTTCCTTGAAGACGGTGCCACTCGAGAAGGCGATCCATTAAAGAAATTTGTTGCCTTGAAATGCATGCCAAGACCGAAGTTCAAGGGACCAAAGGAGTTGGTTTCCGAATTTGTAATAGTTTATTAGATTTCTATTTTAGGAAGGCCATACTAGGATTTATTTTTATGCTTTGCATTTTACTTATATGTTGCATGCATCGCTAAATCGCCATAACTAAAACATGCATTATCATTTTATCGAGTACATCGACCGTGTCAATAACAATTATCGTAGTTCACCGCTTTAGTTCACTTAAAACGTGATAGATAATAAATTAACATGACCTCTCGCTAAAATAAACAATTGAGACTTAGCCTTACCAAAATGTAGAAACCATGAAAACCTATTTCGTGAGGGAGTGCACTCGGCCACCCGGGGTACAAACCTTGTTACGTAGGGGAAGTGGGTGATAAATGACTATCCACCAAATTCATGTTGATGAGGGATGAATCGGCTACCTCGTGCCCAAGTTAATGTGAATTTGGATCATGGACACATTTATTTGAAATTTGGATTGAGCTCAACGGAAGTATTCGTGACCGTAGTCACATGTGTTCCGGGCTATAGATAAATATTAGAGTAATTTTATCGACCGAGAGTTCTAAAAGTAAAATCGATTAAAGAGTTAATCCACCGAGTTATATTGATGAGGAATGAATCGGCTACCCCGTGCCCAAGTTAATATGAATTTGGATCTCGGAATCATTTATCATAGTTGGGTAGAGGTCACTATGTAAATGCTTTACTTGTTATTTACAAGTATTAATAAAACGATAAATGTTAAGTTTTCCACTATTCCGTTATCATATTGTTCTATTTCTTTACCACAATTCATATACGATATCATTTCGATTTTTGATTCAAATCTCCATTAAAACATCATAACTAAAGACAAATTTTAATTTTCTTCTAAAAACCTCGTATTATCCATTGTAAGGATCTCTTGTGAAGAGTATAGATAAGAGTTATTCGTGATCAAAAGGGTTTTTGATTCTTAACTAACATATCTACTTACAATAAATTGTTTCTCATATGCTTAATTGAGTTAAGTACTTTGAAACGTTAAATCATTTTGGTAACTAGATTTGTTGGAAATAAAAATTAACCAAAATACCGCAACCACTTCAATGAAAGTTTTAAGACTAAACGATTGAATTGAAGAGTAGTCTTCATAAGATTCAAGTTTGCTTCTCTAAGTAAAGATTCTTTGAAATGAGTGGGAGAATTCTCTTAAACCGTTAAGAAAAGGACGAGGTTCAAGAAGTAAAGATTAGAATGGAATTGACAAGACAAAGGTAAAAGTAAAGACTAAACCTATCAATTCCAATCGATAAAGTTTCCTTTTGGAAGTGTTGGACACTAGAAAGAAAACTACCCCAAATTATTGAACAATAAGCAAATTAGTTGTGGGACATCTAATGAGACTTTCTTCTTTAAATGTTTATTTGACTGACATAAATTTTGCTAGTACTATTTCGTCAATATTAGAAACCGGTGGTGGTTTTCATCATTGTATTTGATACATAGGATGATTAGAATATGACGACTAGCAACAATGATGTTGAGAGATAGAGTCATTGTGTACTCAATCTAGTTTTTGGGTTTAAAGTTGTGCTTAATTGTGACTATTAAGTGCATAAACTCTAAATAAGAATATAAACTTGTTAAGATACAAAAGAGGTTTAACTTTGTGACCCTATACACCATGATTTGATGTATGGCTAGCCCATTATCAAGGTGATTATATTCTAAACCAAAGTAGAATGATATATCATGAAGATGATGCAAGACTCAAATTGGTAACCCAAAGATTAAACCTTAGATTCTGGAATGATGAACGCAAAGAGTTATCGAGTACTCTTGAAACCATTAGATCTTATGGTATATGCGTATCTTGTATTCAAAGCCAGATGTCTCGTGCTTTTGGTTGAAAAGGAGATCGAGAATGTAAATCATTGATACAGAATAGGTTGATCATTTACTTTTACCAACGATTTAAGTTGACGCTAATGTGTTCACTTAATAAGGTAAATAGAGAAATCTTTGAAGAAAGTTCAAAGAGTTCAAGGAATCACGATTTAGTCGTGATGGGATTATCAAAGTGAAGACTTTGATATAAGCCAAAGAAAATGTGATATAGTATCACAAATTAATCTCTCCTAGCACGCATTATGGGATAATGTGTGGTTGGATAAAGAATTCAAACGCTATTCGATATGGTTTGGACTTCAATCAAGTTACTTTGAGTTACTTGATCCTTTTGGGGATTTTATCATTTTGTCTAAATTATTTTTCCACTAAATCAAGAACGAATCATATGAGATGAGAAATGGTAGGGTACCATGTTTGTAAGTTTACACAAGAAATAAATGCTCATTTTTCCTTACAATAATCACGAGTACAACAGGATTGTGGCTCGTAAAGCTGTCTTTCTAGAATGCAAGTTTATTTCTAGAAGACAAAGTGGGAGAAAATATTCAAGAAGCCACAAAAGAATCGTGTCAAATTTGTATGTCGCAAGAAAATGTATTTTCTTGGCGACATGACGTTGTTTCTTCGAAACCTAGGAGGTTAAAGTCATCACTTGTTGAAGATGATGAATTAGTGTTACTTTTAGAAAGTAAAGAGCTTGCAACTTACAAAGAAATTGTTTGATTCAAGTTGATTACTTCTGGAAAGTAATGAACATATGACTTACATGAGAGTTTTTAAGTCAGAACTCAATACAAGGCTTAGAGCCATGAAAATCCGAAATAAATTCCAAGTGAATTGTTAGATATCAAAGCTTGATTGGTAACAAAGGGTTTTGCACTAGTTGAAATGCTTAAGTCTATTTGGATCTTCTTAGGAATTGTGTTTTATTATGAGATATATATAGCTAGTGAATCTAAAACCCACTTCTTCAATTAGAAAGAATGTATTCAATACTTGTCTTGAGTTTTGTAGATTCTTGCCATCCTAAGATAATGTGAAACTTAAGAGAAGGTCTTAAGTAGGACATCAATGAGTTGGAATCAATGTTTTGATCATGTTATAAAACTTTTCTCGATAGGTCGAGAAGTTGTGTTTATACATGAAGTTTAGTGGGAGTTACGGTAATTTTAATTAGTCTAATATGTGGATGACATATTGATCATTGGGAATGATTTAAGACTTGGAGTAATATAATACATCTTTAATATCCAGATTTATGTAGATAAATCCACATGATATTAGCGTCAAATAAGAAGTCTTATGTTGATAAGATTCATGACTAGTTCAATCAAGTTGAACATATTTGATTAATTCCATTTGCTTCCGCTGCCGAATCAATTAAATGAGTAATGATGTGTAACACTTCATATACTTTGAGTATGATGAATTGTTTCAAAATCGAATTTAAGTAATAGTTACCAAGTAAGCCATAAAGATTACTTTTAAGTGCTTGCAGAAGCATTAAGGATGTAAAGCAAAGTGTTTTTGATGCAATTTAGTATAAGGGTGTTACACAAATGACAATTGACAATTGAGATTGCGCATGGTTTCCGACAAAACCATAATCAAAACACATTAGGATGGTTAAGATACCATTGTGGCTATGTTATTTAAGAAATAGATTTTCTAGAATCGTTCTAGGCAATAAAGAACAAATGAGAAATATTTACAACGGAAATTGAGTACACTTGCAATCATGGGATGTGGAAGAGGGATGAGTCCCGCACACTGTGAAAACAGTGGGAGCTATTTAAGGCAAGAGATCCTATGTCTAGATTGGATCTAGACACGTACTCAGAATGTTTGTAATGCAAATGTATACATTACGAAAGGAGAACAAGTATGTGGCAAGGTTGAGCAGGGAATTGCTAAGACCTACTTACAATGCCTATTCATAGGCTTAACATGATGAGTCATGTCATTTCAATTGGAGTGAGATGAACAACTACATACAAGATCAAATTAGATTATAGAATATGAAATAATAATCAGGCATTGACTATTCATATGTGATAATCGCATTTGTCGTTCGAATTTTACTTCAAAACTCTTTTATTACCTTGTTACATCCAAACGGGTTGTAGAGACAATATTGAACCCCGTTAAAGTGAACCCGGATTAACATAGTATTTGCCCATAGTCAGTTGTATGAGGTGACGTCTCGAAGTCACTAGAGTGTGATGCAATTGATGGCAAGTTCAGTGCCATACGGTCATATGAGATGACTAGTCGATCACATAGACAGACTGTTAGGAACACTTTGTCGGGCAGTGACCGCTTATAGAGTTCTGGCAAATTTATATAGCCTGGTCGTGGCGAGAGCTACTATAGTATTCTAATGAGTCGATTCTTTTGACTAAGAACTGTTCGCCTAAGGTGGCAGAGTTTCAGATTAACTTTTATTTGTGTTACTACGACCTTCATAAATGGGGTCAAATGGGCATATTTTGGGTTATGATGGTT
This sequence comes from Silene latifolia, assembly GCF_048544455.1. NCBI lineage: Eukaryota > Viridiplantae > Streptophyta > Magnoliopsida > Caryophyllales > Caryophyllaceae > Silene > Silene latifolia. The sequence continues at coordinate 4,986,326 of NW_027413661.1, read as the reverse complement.
GTGGCTAGTCGAAGGGAATAAGTGCGATAGGAATTGTCCACCCCCTTGTCAGGGTTAAAACAATATCTTGGGACCACTCGAGGAGTAATGAACTAGAAATGCGTGGCCACGCTCGGATGGTATCTATGGTAGATAACTCCGGTGAAATCAGTTATTCTCCAGATCGAGGAAACCACTCTCGATATGATCACTTACAAGTACGACCTGAAAGACACCTTGCATTGAGTGGGAGATAGTAATAGGATAAGAGAATTGGTGAAACACACTTGTCGAGCACAAGTGGGAGATTGTTGGACTAAGTGTCCCCGACAATAATGCGATCACAATTGTCGATCATATTGATCACATATTTAAATCTCATATCAAGAATACGAAGGGGATGATACATTACATATATAGTCAACTGGTCCACACATATCGATGATGATTGGCTGGCTAGAGTTTGACATTACTGTCGTGCGACGGTGGTGATCAGTTGATCCCTTGAGGTCACACCTAAAGGACGATTCCCTTAATTGAAAAAGGTTAATCAATTGTATGTCGATACAGATTAATTAATTCCTTAAAATTGAACAAATTATTGTCATAAGAGAGAAAATAACATCTTATTATAATGTGATTAAATAAGATTTTATTTAGTAATTTAAGAAGTTATATTACTAAAATTAATCGGTGTTTACGAAACACACGAGATGAGGATGATAAGTTAGTTATAATTACAAGATGTTGTGAATTATACTAACTAGTATTTATATGACCATTTTATATGAAAGTAAGTTTGAATTACTAGTTAATTTGTTAAATGTGATTTATTTAATTTGTAAATGATATTTAATTTGTTAAATATGCATTTTAAATTAAAACATGACATAAGACATATCACATGTCACATGACATACAATTGTACAATTGACAAAAATAAAATGGACTCCATATTACAAATGATAAACCGAAAATTGGTGGGTAATGTTAGAAGTTTTGTCTTATTCATTTGTCTATGACACTTGATAGTGAATTGACCATGACAAAGCCTTACACTAATTTGTCTTGTGAAGACAAAAAGGAAAAAGAATTAGGGTCCTAAGACCACCCTACCCACCGGTTTTTGGACAAGAATAATAGAGAGATTTTTCTCTATTATCATTCATTCTCTTATGTTTTATGAAAAACACTATTCTCTCTCTTGTTCTTCATAAAAATCATTTTTATGAATCTAATTTGTACAAATCAATCACTAATAATACTAGTAGTAGTATATGAGTATTAGTAACCGATTTTAAGGTAAACCACATTACAAATATCTAGTACATATTATTTTGTGGGATTTTGGGATAGTCTTGGGTGCTACTTATTGGAGGGCTTCTATTTTGAAGTCATGGATGATCATCCTAATGTATTTTCTAGCTCAAGAACAAATGAAGGTAGGTGACCTTCATTTGTGCCCATTTGACCGAATTTATGATGGTGAGAAAACGATTTTCTTATCTCTTCTTATTTAATTTGCATGCATAAGATCAACAATTTATTTTATGACTAAATATATTAATTCATATATGAATATGTTAAATAATGAGATTATTAATTTCCAACAAAAAAGTGTTCTGAAAGAGTTGTCACAAATCAAAAATTCGACATGATAGCAAGTTTACCCATTACATAAGGGTTCCAAAACACCAAGTTTCATCAAAAAATGGACAATCCTAAGATCATTTTTGAAGCAATTTTCGAAACAGTTTAGAAACCGTCTCATTTTTTTGTCAAATGCTCAATACTTGACGAAAATGCGAAAAGAATACATGGTTATGTTCCTTACATTGCCAATTACCCATTTCTAATGTCAATTTTATCAAACAAATCCATTTGAGGCAAAACCCCCAATTTATCGACATTAAAAAGTGGGGGAAACCCTAATTTTCGGCCAATAACGCAAATTTAAAGCAAGGATAAGATACATACCTCGATTAGTCATGATTTATGGCACGAATTGATCAAGTTTTGATGGATTTTTGTTGGAATTTGAGAGAATTTGAGAAGGTTTTGTGTTTTGAAATTGTAAAATAAACACACGGTTTATCGTGTTTTTACTCGGACAAGGACAAGCCCAGGAAATGACGCAGCACTAGCTGCACCCCTTCCAAATAACGCAGCTCTTACTGCGCCTATTCCCCAGTATGTCTTCATCTCAAATTCAAAAATTCTTTATAAGTTAGTTATTTGTGGGCCCAAGTTTGGTGCGCCTTTTCTCCAACATCCTATATATTATACTTGGTTCTTTTGGGCATTCTTTTTGTCCAGGCCCACGTTATTTTTCAAACAGACTACCAAGCTATCACGGGCTCGCACATATTTTCGTCTGAAACAACCGAGCGGATTTCAGCAATGCTTAAGACACGCCTCTTCATTTTCCTTAAACGGTGTTTTTTTTGGTCAATCGAAGTGCGCACTTAGTCGCATTACAATAAAGGGGGAGGTGGGTGATGCCTGTCGTTGTGAGCACCAAAGATAAAATTTATAATTTCCAACTACAACTATAGATAGCGGCAGTCGGGTCGAACCACAGAGAGGCAGATGTAATTTCTAGCTGTCTTAATTTCGGTCTTAAGGTAACAGAGTGTGGGGGTTTTTTTGAGTCGATCTATAGCTAAAGGCAATAAAAGACAATAAACTAAATAACGGAAGAAAACAGATATTAAAAAGGGTGCAAGGATGGTCGGTTCACTATAGTTTCGGCGGCAGCAAACTAAGTGGGTCTAAATCAATCACGTGAGACGGGAAAATAAGAGATCCTCTCGGTCCACTCTCACAAGTAGCATCTTTCGATCTCGCTACAGGTCCCTAATATCACTAATACTGACTTTCGTCCTGAAAAGTGACTGAAAGGTCTAAATTAATCTATCTTCCGATCTAATTAATCTAGTCGTGTTAATTAAGTAGGCTATATCCCTTCCCTATCTTTCGATCTTCATTGGGTCGGTCAAATCCTAGATATTCAACTAGTCGCGTGCACTCGATTCGTCAAACATAACAATTAAAACAATTAAAACGAAGCAATCTCAGCGTGGCCAGTCGATCGACTAGGGAATCCAGTCGATCGACCGGCATGCGATTTCAGGCCATGTTAATTCTAATGCCGCCTAACCTATAGTTCCCCTACATCCTAGCACGATGAAATTAGCTACTCATACTAGGGATGATAACAACAATAAAATTGACTATTAAATCTACTGAATTCATGCTTGAAACGATTAAACAAATAAATAACATGAAACGATAATATTGACTTTGGAAACTAACTAGCAATTTCTATCTATCAATGATAATAAAGCAATGAAACTGAAAACAAGAACAGAAAAATACCGTGAAGAGGAATTTTAACGGAAAGATTAAAAGAAACGCACGAAGGCAATATTCCGAACCCTAATTATTTGATATGCTAAAACTGATAAAGAACTGAAGGAAAACTAGATAATTTTCTGAATGACCATTCTGTAAAACCTAGCTTACGTCATATAGAATACAACGTAGTTCTTATTCCAAAACCTAATGTATCATGGGCTTCAAGTTTCTCGATCTATTAATTCACGTCTGAAGTAGCGGTTTGGTCGATCGACCACTGTGACCGGTCGATCGACTAAGCTGCAGTGTACAGTAGCCTCTGCATATCGTGTGTTGGTCGATCGACTATTGAGATCAGTTGATCGACTGCTTTAGCTGGTACTTGACTTCAAATCTCTCGTGGATTTGGCTTTTGGGCGTCGAAATGCGCACCAAATTCATTTCTCGAGTCTCTACTCCATATGAAATGCAATGCAGGATACTCGGGGACGGATTTAGCTCAATATCTACTCATTTCCGCATAAATCTGCAATATTATATAAAAATACGAAAGTAGACGAAATGGGGCAAATAGTAGCATAAAACTACACAATTGAGCTCTGAAATGCGTGTAAAATGAGATGTAATACATCATATAAAAGACACGCATCAAACTTCCCCAAACGAAACCCTTGCTTGTCCCCAAGCAAGAACTAGACTCGATCTTAAAACCTAATGGAACGAGTTCAATCTCAGAGCGAATTGCAAAACGAATAGCCTAAACCAATTTAATGCAATAACCAACAATCAATTAGCAACGTGAATCATGCAAACGAGTTATGAAGTCGTTAAGAACTGCTGAACCGTCAACTGTAGAGACTTATCAAATTGGACTCTCACGGGTCGCTCAATTCACTCAAATAAGCATAGGTGAAAATATGTAAAGATAGAAAGAAGTAATATTGTAAAGACGCTCACCTAACTACGACCTATAAGAACATGCCTGCATTTTAATATGAAAGTAATCTCTACAACCGTACATATGCATTCCAACCAAACAAATGACCATGACACATGCCGAGGTAAATGTGGATATGTGAGGTAATGGGCAGGAAAGGCAAAACATTTACGGGAATGTGGGGTACAGGTGATCAAGCTAGTACCAAAACGGAACCATATAACAACATCCAACTTCTTGCTCAAAATTCAATCCACACAGTGCTATAGCAAGCACAAAACTCGCAATCTCCGGAATAATCAACTCCCCATAAGATATAAATGAAACATGGGAGCAAAAATCGCCATTTGAATAAAGACTTTGAATTATGCGAATTGATTTTTTTTCTCCTTCTCGGGCTTCAGTCGATCGCCCAATTTTGCCAGTCGATCGACTGCTTCTACAGTACAACACTCTTGTCTTTTTCTTCTTTTTCTTTTGTATTTTTTTTCTTCTTTCTTTCCTTCCTTTTTCATCTTCCCAACATCATCTCAAAAGAGCATTAACTACCAAAACAAAGTAACAATCCCAAGAACATAAACTACTAGCTTGACAAGGGCAGGCTAAATGTAGGATGTAGTTATCGGGACAAAAAGGCTATTTTTTGGCAGTGTGGAGCTTATGGGCAAAATGAATAAAGGGGTGACCTCTTCCACATGTGTCAACAAACCACAAACCGAATGCATACAAGTATTAAGCAGATTAAGTTCATACTTATGCACATTTATGTAACATGTCTCATAAGGAGTAACTACTCACAATCCTAGATAAACCGGTCATAGATGTCACCAGTTATAGGCTCTAAACCTCAGAAAATGATGTAGTTCGCCAAAAATCTAAGTCAAGTCTAAGGTCCAGCAAATACGTTAACGAAAACTCGTAGACTATGCAAATGATTCTACTAATAACATGTCAATTAGCAAGGCTTAGGCAAAAATAGATGCAAATGCAATGTCATCATAGAAATACTACCGTTCCGACTCAACCTATATGCTAAAATAAACGTGCATTTTTTGAAATTTGTGAAATTTTTTCAATTTTTTTTGGGATTTTCTGTATATATAGGAATTAAATAAAACAATGCAAAACTGAAATGTAAACGTGAATGCAAGCAAATGAAATGCGACGCAAAACCCTTCCCCAAACCAAATCGCACAATGTCCCCATTGTGCAAAATCATGTAATGAAAGAAAAGAGAAACGGGAATTTGCGAGAAAATAAGGAAATACGACATGAAGTGAGACTCGGGAACTCACAAGACTTTAAGCGCAGCAAAAAGGAAACCTCCCCAAACCAGCGTGAGCTAGGAGGTTTCAGTAGCTAGCAGTGCTACCAATAAGTACCTGAAAAGACAAACAAAGTACCACGCATAAAACCGAGAAAACAAAATTGGGACGGTAAAATTATGTGCAAAGATAAGAAAAACGGAAGAAATCAGAAATTAAGCGGAGAATAAAACGAAGAATAAACTCCCTCAACTCCGCAAATTGATCAAACACAGCAGGGGAATGATCGAAAACAGGTACAACAACTCTGGGTGGTCGATCGACCACTTCACCCAGTCGATCGACCAAGGTGAACAGCAACAGGAGCTTCTGAAATTCGCAGCCCAGTCGATCGACCCAAGGAGGCAGTCGATCGACTGGAAAACCTGCTGTAACTTCTGATTTCGTCTAATTAGCTCACTAAATTGAGCTATCAAGGTCTATAGACCTGCAAATGCACATAATACCGCGCCCAAAATTGCGGATAACCCAAAGCGATAGTCTAAAGTGTTTAAAATCCTAAGCAAAGTTAAAATGCGAAGTCTCGCGCACACAAAAGCAATAAATAAAAAGGTTCAACGAAAGCAAATAAAATGTATAGTTTGTGAAAAAGTCTCAATCAACTAATAGTTGATTAAGAACGGCCATGGAATGGCCCACTTGACTGGCTTCTGGCTACAAGAGGTAGCCTCAACAGTGCTCATCTTCTCAGCGGCACTCTTCTCAACTTCATCATCCGTCAAGCTCAACGGATCAACATGTCGGACATCTTCCCACTCAATGACCTCTTCGGACTCGTCGGAATCCAGATCAGACTCCGTTGCTTTGACTGGCTCATCTTCAGGCTCCTCATCAGTGCCATAGCTAAGGCATCCTAGACCGCCTCTTTGAACTATTGGCTCCTTCACAGCTGGAGCAACATGTGGCTCTTCCTTCCCCAAACCAGCTCCTGCAATGTCTAAAACAGAAGAATCTTCCTCCACTTTGCTCCCAATCTGGGGCAGAGGTGTCACAACAGGAGTAGGGGTAGAGATAGGCATATCAGGAAGTATAAAATAAGATTTCTTTTTAGAAACCGTATTACAAGTTACGGGCCACATGGGGTCTTTCTTCCTAGCCATATGGGCAAAGACAATGGAGTGCTTCCCTACTTAAAGGTCAAAGTACCCGAACCAACATCAATAACTGCACCAGCAGTGTGCAGGAATGGTCTACCCAAAATGATAAGAATGTGGGCATCTTCGGGCATATCTAGTACTACGAAGTCTACAGGGAAAAAGAACTTCCCTATTTGCACGGGAATGTCCTCTAAGACTCCTATTGGCTGGACCGCAGAGCGATCAGCCATCTATACTGTCATGTTGGTTACTGCAAACCTAGTCAATTTGAGCTTCCTAGCAAGACTCAAGGGCATTACACTAATACTGGCTCCTAGGTCACATAAGGCTTTCTCTATAGGAAAGGTGCCAATATTACATGGGACAGAAAAACTACCCGGGTCTTCTAGCTTAAGGGGTGTAGTATGGGTCAAATAAGAGCATGTCTCCACAGTTAGTGCGACAGTATGCACAGTTTCAAGTGACTTCTTTTTAGACTGTAATTGCTTCATAACTTTCATATAAGCAAGCACTTGATTGACTAATTCAAGGAAAGATACTTGTACGTTTAAACTACGAACAACATTTTCAAATTTATTAAACGATACCTGTTCCTTCGTCGGCACCAATCTCTTCGGATACGGGGCTGAAAGTAGCAACTTAGCCCTCTCCTCTAAATCTCTCATGCCGGCGTCAGTGGATTTAGGCTGAAAATCCACCACCTTCTCTTTGTTGTAGCTTGACCCTTCTTCAGACCGTCTCAAATGTGAACCATTAATCGACAAAGGGTCGTACTTCGGAACCGGAACGGACCCATCAGCAGTCGGGTCGGTCCTCAATATTTTCGGCGCAGTAGTACCCCGAAACATGTGGTCCCTCAAGTTATCGGGCATCGGAGGACGAAAAGAATCACCATCAGCAGCGCTGTCAGTCGATCGACCAGGTTGGTAAGTCGATCGACTGACCTCTAAAGGAACAGTAGCTTCTGGTTGTCGCGAACCAGTCGATCGACTGGGTATGTCAGTCGATCGACTGACATACCTGCTGATCGTCTTTTTCTTGTTTTTGTTCGTCATAGCCTTCTCTTTGCTCGTTTCCGCCTCATCTTTTCCAGTGACACCCTCAGCCATAGCGGGCCCATCAAGGGTAGACCCACTCCTCAAGGTAATGGCATTATGGGTCTCCTTTTGATCAGTTTGAGTCGGTAAATGTCCCGGAGCTCGAGTTGTATTCTTGCTAGCCAATTGGGCAATTTGGCTCTCCAACATCTTCATCCCGGCCTCTCTAGCCTGGGATTCCTTCAGCAACAAATTCTCAACTTCATTGAAACCGAACCTTGGACTTGTTCTCTGCTGTGTGGGACATAAGGAGGCTTTTGGTACTGTTGTTGCTTATGAGGGGGCACATAGTTCTGCAGCTGCTGCTGCTGCGGAGGTTGAGTCGGATTCAAGAAATTTTGGCTACTCCACCTCAAGTTTGGGTGGACATTCGGCTCATAGTATGTGTTTGTCTGCCTATAATGTTGAAAGGCAGCACAAGACTCAAAGGGACTAGGACAATTGTCCGAAACATGTCCCTCAGCTTAACATCTTTTACAGACGAAAGGATCGTCTGAAACAGCATTTACATGGTAAATCCCTCCTTTTGAAGCTCCTCCCAACTCGTACTTGTCAAATATCGCCGTGAGAGCTTCTAATGCAGCTACAGAAGGAGATTCAGCAGCTCTCCTTTGATTTCCCCGGGAATTCCCATACTCAGCTTTGTGGGTGGCCAAGTCATCAATGATCTTCCACCCCTTAGTCTCCCCGTATTCTCCCCGGAATCGCCATTAGTCTGTCGCATCCAGGATAGCCCTCTGATCGTCATAGAGCCCATTGTAGAACTGATTGCATAGGCTCCATTTCTCAAACCCATGATGCGGAATGGTTCGCACCAGCTTCTTGAAACGAACCCATGCCTCATGAAAATTCTCATCAGGCCCCTGTTTAAAGCTCGTGATTTGAGCTCTGATAGCATTCGTCTTCGAGGCAGAAAAGTACTTCTTGTAGAATGCCAAGGCCAAAGAATTCCAGTCGGTGATCCTATTAGCAGCTCGGTCCAGATCTCTGTACCACTCCCTTGAAGCATCGCGGAGTGAGAATATAAACATAGTCTCCTTTATCTGGTCCTGGGTCACACCGGTCGGCGGGGGTATAGAGCAGCAATAATCAATAAATATCTCCATATGCTTGGCTGCATCTTCATTTGCAACACCCCCAAATTGGTTCCTCTCCACCAAGTTGATATAAGAAGGCTTCGGTTCGAATTTCCTATTAGCTCCCGGTAATTCGAACCCCTTGTAAAGATTTGCAGCTGTCGGCTCAGAGTGACTTGCTATAGTTGCTTCTTTAGCCATGACTGGAAATTCCGGAGATGTGACTGTCTCAGCTGAAGAAGTGGATATGGGTGATGAAGGTGGATCCTCCTCGTATAGCTCGTTCTCGTAGTAACTAGACAGAGTACTCAACTCTTCCTCTGTCGGCAATATCCTAGATGATCGTCTCAACTCACGCAAGGTCTTCTCAATCTCAGGATCGAAAGGTACTAATTCAACTCCCTGTGACCTGCGCATAAGAAGAAACTACAAAAAGAATATAAGAATAGTTTAAGGAACGAATGTCCCTTAAACTAAGAAACAGACTAAAATAAAACAACTAAAAATTAGAACAATTGCCTCCCCGGCAACGGCGCCAAAATTTGATGCCTGTCGTTGTTAGCACCAAAGATAAAATTTATAATTTCCAACTACAACTATAGATAGCGGCAGTCGGGTCGAACCACAGAGAGGCAGCTGTAATTTCTAGCTGTCTTAATTTCGGTCTTAAGGTAACAGAGTGTGGGGGTTGTTTTGAGTTGATCTATAGCTAAAGGCAATAAAAGACAATAAACTAAATAACGGAAGAAAACAGATATTAAAAAGGGTGCAAGGATGGTCGGTTCACTATAGTTTCGGCGGCAGCAAACTAAGTGGGTCTAAATCAATCACGTGAGACGGGAAAATAAGAGGTCCTCTCGGTCCACTCTCACAAGTAGCATCTTTCGATCTCGCTACAGGTCCCTAATACCACTAATACTGACTTTCGTCCTGAAAAGTGACTGAAAGGTCTAAATTAATCTATCTTTCGATCTAATTAATCTACTCGTCTTAATTAAGCAGGCTATATCCCTTCCCTATCTTTCGATCTTCATTGGGTCGGTCAAATCCTAGATATTCAACTAGTCGCGTGCACTCGATTCGTCAAACATAACAATTAAAATGAAGCAATCTCAGCGTGGCCAGTCGATCGACTAGGGAATCCAGGCGATCGACCGGCATGCGATTTCAGGCCATGTTAATTCTAATGCCGCCTAACCTACAGTTCCCCTACATCCTAGCACGATTAAATTAGCTACTCATACTAGGGATGATAAAAACAATAAAATTGACTATTAAATCTACTGAATTCATGCTTGAAACGATTAAACAAATAAATAACATGAAACGATAATATTGACTTTGGAAACTAACTAGCAATTTCTATCTATGAATGATAATAAAGCAATGAAACTGAAAACAAGAACAGAAAAATACCCTGAAGAGGAATTATAACGGAAAGATTAAAAGAAACGCACGAAGGAAATATTCCGAACCCTAATTATTTGATATGCTAAAACTGATAAAGAACTGAAGGAAAACTAGATAATTTTCTGAATGACCATTCTGTAAAACCTAGCTTACGTTATATAGAATACAACGTAGTTCTTATTCCAAAACCTAATGTATCATGGGCTTCAAGTTTCTCGATCTATTAATTCACGTCTGAAGTAGCGGTTTGGTCGATCGACCACTTTGACCGGTCGATCGACTAGGCTGCAGTGTACAGTAGCCTCTGCATATCATGTGTTGGTCGATCGACTAATGAGATTAGTCGATCGACTGCTTTAGCTGGTACTTGACTTCAAATCTCTCGTGGATTTGTCTTTTGGGCCTCGAAATACGCACCAAGTTCATTTCTCGAGTCTCTACTCCATATCAAATGCAATGCAGGATACTCGGGGACGGATTTAGCTCAATATCTACTCATTTCCGCATAAATCTGCAATATTACATAAAAATACGAAAGTAGACGAAATGGGGCAAATAGTAGCATAAAACTACACAATTGAGCTCTGAAATGCGTGTAAAATGAGATGTAAAACATCATATAAAAGACACGCATCAGGGGGATTCGAACCTGACACCTATTATCCACAATAACTCCGTCTTAACCACTAGACTAAGACATCTTTGGTTCCTTAAACGGTGTTAAGACACACCTTTATCAATATATTTATATCCCAAGTGAGAGTTCATTATAGCCGATATACTGTACTTCTCGAGAAGCGGAGTTTGTTTGGAAACAGACACAAGCATATTCCCCCGGAAATGATTCAACCCAGACAGAGTCTTCATTTTCCCCAGCGCAACAGTAATTTGCAGTATTGCTCGCTCAACGTTTCTTTCATGATGATCAAGATGTTTCTGGTCGTCGATATATGTATTTCTCCAGCGATATTTTGCAGTGTTGCTGTCAACAATTGAGGCTTTATATGTTTCCTGACGAGAGTTTGATTGAAAATAGAGGCATGCAGGTTCTCAGGTATGGTTTATTCTTATGGCTGGCAAGCTTCCTTACGTAGTCTAATGGACTTTAAACGACCCTCCTCGATAGTCGACATACTCTAAAATGTTCTCGACGATAGGTCCTTAGTTCAGTCCCCTTGAGCAGCCTCGCATCGCCATAGTCATCGGGTTGTAATTTTCGATTGACTTGATGGCTATACTTTGACTTTCGCCTTGTCCAAGCCTCAGTCAAAGTGGGGCCTATGTAGATACCTCATTTCTGCACCTCCCGCCAACCATCCAGTGATGATTGAGCCGCATGTTTGGTATGCGAAATGATTTATGATAGTTCATAATTTTATCGTCAAGTGATAGCTCAAACACTTGTGTTCACCTCTTGGTCGTCATCTACGTGCTGATACGGTCGTTTTGACAGTAATTAGAGTTCATTTGGAGTGCGGGTCAAAAACCGCTTTATTTTCTAAGAAACCGTTTAAAATGCCAATTCGGAATGCTCTAGAATATTCCGGATATTGGTTCCATAAATCTAATTTATATCTTTTGGTAAAATATATCCCGTATGTCATATTTTAAGGAATAAGGAAGTATAGATCTATCGCAATTCCATAATAGAAACGCGGAAATCTTTTTTCCGCAGGAGGAAACCTCTTGGGAAATGACGCAGCAGGTGCTGCGCCTCTTGGAAGGATCGCAGCAGCTGCTGCCCCTCTTCTCCAGCCTGTTTTCATTGTTTACATAATTTTTTCGTGATTTCCTTCCAAAGTTTGAGTCATTCCAGAACTCTTCACATTGTTTAGTATTAATAGAGGCCTTCGGTCTCCATATTTGTCACGCGAGTGTCCGCCCTTCTCTTCTCTCTTTGCAGTCTAGACCGTGCTCTAAGCTTTCGACGCCTATATGCTTGATCAATCGACAATGTAAGCTCAGATCATTCTGAGTTCTAGTCACGTTGAATGACCGACCAATTTGACCACTACACACCAATCAATCAATTAATCTGAAATCCTCCAACGAGGGCACTTTCTACATACATTCGAGTCGAGCAATCACTAATGGTAACTTAGTTAATCTCGTTTCGTCAAACATGTAAGTCCGGGGTGTAAATCCCATCTTTTTTTTATTGTATTTAATTTTATTGTATCAATTAATGTAAGATTCACGTCAAAAGCACATTCAAAACCGACTTAAAGAACCTCTTTACAAAACTGTTTTTTTACGAAACAACATTTACCAGACGTGGAGAAGAAACACAGCAGCAGTTGCGCCTCTTCGAAGGGTCGCAGCACCTGCTGCGCCTCTTCCAGAGGCTGCCGCGGCTCCTGCTCATCTTCTTCTTCCTCGGGTTTCTGTGGTTTTGTTCTTTTTTGTTTATTTTTCTTATTTTCTTTCATTCCTTTTTATATAAACCATGTTTTGATCACTCCTTTCAATTGTAACGTTTTATTTTTGACTTAAATCCCTTATAACTCGATATTTGCGGTTTTCGTCACTAAATCAAACTCGGATCTTAGAGACTCGATTTGTCCATATCAAGTCTCTGAAATTCGTTCTTTGTATATATTTCCATTGTTTATTTTCAGTTTATCAATTTCTTTCAAAGTTCGTTCCTTTTGTGTTTTCAACATCATAAATAAATTTAATTCCTTTTTTTTACTCATTTTAATTCGTTTAATTCTTGTTTATCGCTTTTATGACGATTTCAGCATGTCATTAATATGCTAAATCACTTTCACTTGAGTTTAATATCGATAATCAATCGTAAAACATACCATAGAACATTAACTACCCGTGGTTTTGAATTCACAGCCAGAACTCAACTCATGAACAGACGCGGGAATAGCTGCGTCTCTTCTAAGGGACGCATCAGATGATGCGCCTGTTCTGAGGTGACTTCTGTCCCTGAACTTCCGTTCTCGCTTTGACGTAGCCTTTAATTATGTAATTAATTAACTACTAATCTTAATATCACCTTTAATCTATCCTACTTTGTTGCTTTCATTTATAACCTTTTTATTTCATTTTTTTTCTTCAAATTTCCGGCTTGAGTGTATTTTTGACGTAAGTCACGTAATCATTGTAATTCTTTGTAATTTTGTTTATCGTTATTTATTTATCGTTTATTTATGTATGATTTATTTACTTGTCTTTTTCACATGTAATTAATTCTAATTCCCAATTCGACATAATTTAGTGCTAATTATTCGTTACCGATATAGTTTAATTCACATGCTAGGATTAAAACGTTGGATGTTGCATTGCATGCATATAGTCGACAACATATCAAATATCAATAATTTCCCTAATCATAAGTAGAGGCCGCTATCGAGGCGGGCGGGATTAGGTGTTCGATTAAAGAGCTTCCTAATACGTACCCCTCATCCCTTACTCCAGATCTCTGTGAACATCGGTGTTCATTGGCATCCACAAGAGTCATTCTAGACATAGAATGCTAAGTGTAACAAGTTTTTAGTGTTCATGTCAGTACTTTGTGTCTTGACATGGCACGAGGGATTCGAACGGTTCCAGTTTCCCATAAAAATCGGTGGCGACTCCATAAATGCACGCTTGTCCAAGCACATCCGCGTGCGCCGCGGCATGGCCCATGTCCATAGGTGGTTCCACCAACTACCACCAGTCCCCAGATCAAGCCACGACCAAGGTATAACTACCCCATACTCTATTTAAGACAAATATCAACAAACATAGACAATATAACCAAATCCTGATGACCACCGCACAAACCACCACCAACAACCACCCTATAACCACCCCTAGCATTGCCTAACCACCATGAGTCCAACCAACCCAGTCCCAAGTCAATTCGAGTCAAAACAAGGGTTATAAACCCGTCTTTAACCCACACGATATCCTCCTTTAAGACGTCATTTACCCCAAACGCGGTGGTCAACGACGGTCAAGGGTGGTCCTACTAAAGTCACGGTGGTCCACGGCAGGTCTTAGGGTTATCACTGCAGTCCGCGAAAGCCCATACGGTGTATATATGATAATTTAATTCAATAGCGCGAGATAAATATATAATAAGACGGTCTTACCTTGAGACGATGACTTTTATGAAATTCCTCTACTTTTCTCCTCTAGATCTTTCTCCCTTTGCCTCTAGTGAATTATTTGTGTTTCATGATTGTATAGGTCTTATGAGGTAGGTATGACTTGCTTATATAGTTGTAGGAAGGAATGAGGGAGGAAACTTCCTAATTTCCAATTACCTTTATTATTATTGTTTTACTATTATTATTACGTATTACTAGTAGTATTGTATTATGATACTTCCATCTCCTTAAACCTCACGTGCCACACGAGCCACACACCACATGTGCTATAACAATTCCCGACTCATCATTATTTAGTTATTTTATTGCTGTCTTACAGCTTCATTATCTAATTTATATAATTATTAAATTCCTTTTAAAATGCATTTTAATATAATTCTACCATCTTACATACGGGGTATTACAGTCTTCCCTCCTTAAAAAGAACTTCGTCTCTGAAGTTCATCTAAAACATCCAATAGCTGAAATAATAACTCGAATTAAATTGCTTATGAGGTACTTTTATTATCAAACTATCATAAAAAAGTCATAAAATACGAGATGTTACATCATATCCCCATTAAAGAAGGGTTATGTCCCCGTAACCAACTTACTTAAACAAAAAGATTAGGATACTTATCTCGCATTGCAGCTTCATCTTCCCATGTAGCTTCTTCTACCGTATGATTAGACCATAAAACTTTCACCAACGATGTCTCACCATTACGAGTCTTCCTCACTCTTCTATCTAAGATTTCCTTAGGCTCCTCAACATAAGACAACTGCTCATCAATCTCAATATGCTCAGGCTCTATTACATGACTAGGATCACTCACATACTTCTTTAACTGCGAAACATGGAACATATTATGGACCCAATCTAAAGCTGGAGGTAGTGTTAAATGGTAAGCTACCACTCCAACTCTGTCTAAAATCTCATATAGCCCAATAAACTTCTAACTCAGCTTCCCTTTCTTCCCAAATCTCATCTCTCCCCTTATTGGAGACACTTTCAACAACACTTTATCTCCCACAGCAAATTCTATATCACTTCTCTTCAAATCTGCATAACTTTTCTGTCTATCCTGCGCCGCACGCATTTTATGACGAATAATGTGCACTTGCTCCACCATTTCCTGTATTATCTCAGGTCCTAGCACAACTGCATCTGCTTTGTCATCCCAACACATTGGACTTCTGCACTTCCTTCCATACAATGCCTCAAAAGGTATGATGCCAATACAAGCATGATAACTGTTATTATAAGAAAAATCAATCAAATCCAACCTCTCCTCCCATGATCCACCAAACACCATCACACAAGCTCTCAGAATATCCTCCAATGTTTGAATTGTTCTCTCCGTCTGACCATTTGTAGCAGGACGGAATATCGTGCTTATCTTCAATTGAGTCCCACCAAATATTGCAATTCCTTCCAGAACATAGATATAAACCTTGATCACTGTTTTGTGTGGATTTTGCGCAAGGCGAAATCAGGTCAGGGTAGAGTTGTGTAAGGTTAACTAGCTCTAGATAGTCTGTTGGTCAGGTTGACAGGTCACAATATAAAGCTATAAATAAAATAACGACAACAATAATAAGACAACGAATTTTGTACCTGGAAAACCCTTGAATGGGAAAAAACCACGGGCACCAAGCCAGGAGAGGATTTCACTATGTAACTTGGGAGAATAATTGTATGACAATAGCAATGCTTATAATTCTCTATGTATAGCGTATGCTTCTTCTTGTGTGTGAACGATATCTCCCTCATATCTTCAAAGTGTTCCTTATATAGGTTTCCATCTTGAACGGCTGCTTGATATGATATTAAATGCGGATTATTCTCCATTATTGCCTGTAATAATTGCTAATTATTCCTCCCTTGATTACTGCATTTACTGCGAGATCTTCACACTTTAATACGCGTACATGGTCTAATATCGTCCTGATATTTTGACCGTTGTCCTCTCCATGGCCTGGCGCCTATCTTCATGTGTCCTTATAGCCTGACACCCTGACGGCCTGGCAGTCAGGTTTAGATGAGATACTGATCAGGAAGGTCTGCGGATTTCCAGGCCTAACAATTGCCCCTTATCTCCTTATTTGTAGTGTGCCAGGACGAAAAAATGAGGAGATAACTTTATTTTTAGGAAGATTACCCAACGGTTAAGTTTTGCCTAGTCAGTTTTATGTAACGGCTATTTTACTGCTATTGATGACGCGTGTAATATTTTTTCTGCAGCTTCCTTAATGATTATCCACTTCCTTTGCGGCTGAAACCCTAATCTTCTCCATTATAAATACATGCGTGCTTCATTAAGTTGAACTCACCAAAGCAATTCTTCTTATTTATCTTTAATAATCTTCCTCTTCAGTTCACTTAATTCCTAACTCCTTCAATCTTTGATCAATTCTGCATAGCCTTTCAAATAATGGCCGCGAAAAAGAAGTCTACCAGGGCAGCGGTTCCTGTAACCCCTCCTCCTCAGAATCCTGAGGAAACTTCTTCTGAAAATCTGCCTACTTCTTCTGCTGCTCCATCTCCCACGATCAGTAAGCCGAGTGATCCTCCATTGGAGATGATCTCAATATTCCATGGTGATTTTTAATTCAAGCCTACGAAGGCTTTAAATGAGGATCAGTCTCCTGCAAACCGTTTGAAGCCTGAGTTTAAGAAGATTTTGAAGGATAAGGGGATCATCCCTGCTGATGCTGAAATCTGGATCCCTTAGAATTCTCCCATCAGGGCCGACTGGGCTTGTCCTGGTTGGTTCTGTATTCATGATTGGGCTTTCAGGGCAGGCTGTAAGCTTTCTTTTTCTCCTCTTATGGTTGAGGTTATTAAGGAGATCGGTGTTCCATCTTATCAGTTAATGCCAATGGTGTGGAAGGTTGTATGTTCCATTGAGAATCTTTGTAAGAAACACAATATTTCTTTTTCTCTTGATGATTTGAAGGCTTGTTATGATGTTAAAACAAATAGTCCTGGCTATATAAGCTTTAAGGTCAGGGCGTCTACTACTCCTCTTTTGAGCAACTTGGACAGTGGCCATGATAAAGGCTGGGCTGCTGGGTACATGTTTGTCAGGACCAATTCTATGGGTCCTGACTTGGCGTATTTGAATCATGAGGCTTGCGTTGCTGGTGAGTCTTTTGGTTTTTCTCTTTGTCCTGCATATTTTACTTGTTAGTGAAAAATAAAATGAAAATAATGTCATACCTCTCATGTGTGCAGTTGATGATTGGGTTACTGAAACTGAGTATCCCACTCCCAATATTTCTGCTTTCCTTGCTATTCCTCCTTTGGAGAGGTCTTGGCCTCTCTGTTGTGGGGTTGGTTACCTTCCCCGCTGTTTGAAGGCTGACGGTGCTGTCAGGGCGGCTAAACCTTTTGGGGCTGCTAGTGCTACTACCTCAGGCAGTAAGGTTATCTTAGTCTCTCTCTTCTTTTTGCTTTGGCTTCCTGGTAATGTTTAGTTTATATTGCTAATATAGTATTTCGCGTTGTAGCCACCAGGTTATCTATTCGCCTTGCCAGGTTTGGCATGGCTGACCTTTCGGCCAGGCTGGCTAAGATCAAGGAAGAAGGTTCCCAGGGGAGCGAGAATGTTGCGCCTGTTATTGATTTGACTGAACAGTCTGATGCTGGTAAGGTCACTGCTGTACCTGCTGCCCCTGCTGAAACAAGTTCAGCAGCCCAAAAAAGGAAAATTGAGGATGTTGACATTTCTGCCCCGGTCAGGGAAGTGAGAGCCAGGGTGGACAATATGGAGGCTGCTAGGGTGAATATCAGAGATTATGCCGCTTCTAAATCAGATGTCATGCTCACCCTTGACCTATTGAGACTGCTACTCAGGCAGTTGCTTCGGTGGATCATTCAGTCAGCCTCTTGCTGGTGCCTTGGCTGCCGTAAGGGAGGTAGGATGGAACGATTTTTATGTGTGTTTTGTTTGGGTAGTTTTTATTATTGGGGTAAATTACTCATGCTTTCCTTTCTATTTTTGATCAGGGTGCTGCGACCTGTCTCCATAATGCCTATTAGGCTACTTCTTTGGTAGCCAGAATTGATCTGATGAGATCAGATTATGATACGTTGAAGTCTGAGCTGGATTTTGCACGAGCTGACCTGGCTGCTAAGGCTGCTGATTTGACAAGGGTGCAGGCTATGAGAGAGATGCTGCTAAGGCTGAGGCAGTTTCAAGTAAGCGGCTGTTGCAGGAAGCTTTGGACAGAAATGAGGAGTTCACCCAGGAAAGGGATGATTTGGAGTTCAAGCTAGATAATGCTTCCCTCTACTTCTATATCAAGGGGAGGGCTGCCGCTATGTCAGAGCCTGTTGAGACCAGGGCGAAGTGGAACCCTGAAGCTGAGATGGCTTTTGCTGCTTCAAAGTATCTTGACCTGCATAATATGGAGAATGAACAGGAGGTCGACTCTCCAGGGGAGCAGGATGTTGACGCTGGTCCGACTAAGAGTGGGGAGCAAGGTGTTGATGCTGGTACTGTTTCTAAGGAGAAGCAGTAATTTATTTTTTCAGTTGGTATTTTGGCCCATCCGAGGGGGATGTCCCTGGACAAACAATATTTTTCTTTTTCGGTTTTGGGTCAGGGAGACTATCCCTAGCCTTTATGAATATTTTGGCACCTTTGCCCCAGGGGGTAAAGGTTTTATCAATATAGGCATGGTGGCCTTCTTTTGGCTTATTCCACTTTTGACTTTGCTTGGATTTGTGAGTTTCATCTTGTTGGGCCTGTCAAACATTTTTTTTTTAATAACCTGCACATCATTTTCGTTTTATTTTTTTATTCATGAGTAATTCAACTAAGTATAGTTTTTTGCTATAATGGTTGAAGGGGTGGGAAAACCGGCCTGTCAGGAGGGCTTATGTCCCCTGCCTAGCTTGAGGGCTTGGTATTCGGCCTGTCAAGAAGGCATTTTAGACTAAGTGTTTGGGAGAGAACACCCTTACACCTGTCTTGTTGCGTCCAGTCGGTTGTAATCCGTGGCAGTAAACCTAGTCAGGTCAGGCAATTATTTCATGCCTGATTGGTCCTGACTTTTTACTGTATCTGGTGGCGGTTACCAACTCGTCAGGCACAGTTAAGTGCATAATTTTTGTTTCAGAAATGTATAGTAGAGTAGCCCTCAATCCTGAATATTTATGCATATAATCTTTTATCATGTATAATTGTTCAGGATTCAAGAAGTAAATAGATCGGTTTGTTTGAACAGATATAAAATACAGACAAGGCATGTAATTTTTAATGAGTTACATTCCAGGATCTTGGGATCATTTCCCCTTCTAGCGTTTGGAGCCTGTATGCTCCTTGCCCAACAATTGAATCGATTAAGTAAGGGCCTTCCCATGTGGGAGCTAGTTTGCCTGCTGATTTTTCTTTTTTTATTTGGAAATACCTTGCGTAGGACAAGGTCTCCTTCTCTAAAGACCCTGATCCTGACGTTTTTATTGTAAGTCCTGGCGACTACTTGTTGATATGATGCCATCCTGATCTTGGCAGCATCTCTTAATTCTTCTGTCAGGACCAAGTTGTCTTGCATTAGGTCTTTGTTTGCTTCAACGTTGTTCAGTTTTTGCATCCGGATGTTGGTACTCGTACTTCCGCAGAATGACAACTTCACGGCCATACACCAGGGAGTAAGGTGTTTGGCACATTGCGGTTTTTTGAGTTGTCTGTCGCGCCATAGTACTAATGGAAGTTCTTGACCCATCCGCCTCGTCTTCTTTTTAGCTTCTTTTTTAGGCAGCTTATGACTACCATATTGCTTGATTCGGCCTGGCCATTAGCTTTTGGATATCCAGGGGTTGAAGTTACCAGGTTAATATTCCATTCTTGGCAAAATGCTTGGGTCCTTTTCCCCACAAATTGAGTTCCATTATCGCATACTATTTCTGATGGGACTCCATATCTGCAAATGATGTTTGTCCTGATGAAGGTTATTACTTCTTTTTCGATTACTTGCACAAAAGAGTCGACCTCAATCCATTTGGAGAAGTAATCAGTCATAGCTAACATGAATACTTTTTGTCCTGGAGCTACAAGCAGTTTTTCCACAATATCCATGCCCCACTTTATGAATGGCCAGGGCGCATAGATTGAATGGAGGAGTTCAGATGGCTGATGTATGATTAGTGTATGAATTTGGCAGGCTTCGCATTTTGAAGTGTATTCCGAGCGATCGGCCCTCGGTGTAGGCCAGAGTGCTTTGTCACGAGAACTTTGCTTGCCAGGCTCTTTCCTCCTTTGTGGTTGCCACAATGTCCATCGTGTATTTCTTGAAGTACTAGTTTGGCTTCGTCAGGCTCCAAGCATCTCAGGTAGGGTCCAGTCTGCGATCTCTTGAACAGAGTGTTATTGATGATAGCATAAGTTGAAGCTCTAATTTTAAAAGCCCTTGCCTCATGTCTGCCCTGAGGCAATATTCTTCGGAGAAACCAGTCATAATAGGGTTTAGTCCAAGAGTTACTGTCCTGGTTGACAGGGCTGACTTGTTCAGGTTTGCTGATGGCAGGCTCTAATAAGTGCACAATTGGTATTTTGTCGTAAACAGTGGGGGTGAAATTTGTACCTAGGCTGGCTAGAGCATCAGCCTGGGTGTTCAGGTCTCTTGATATTTGATCTATGTCAAATAAAGCAAATTTAGCGGTAAGGTTTTTTGCATATTCTAAATACGAAATCATTTTTTCATCCTTAACCGTATAAATTCCCTTTATTTGATTAGCAATTAGGAGTGAATCAGTTTTTACCTTTAGGTTTTGAACACCGAGGTCTATACATACCTTTAAGCCTGCTATCAGGGCTTCATATTCTGCTTCGTTGTTCGTAGCTTTGAACTCACAGACTTACGGCTGTGCTATCATATCTCCCTGGGCGATTTAAGTACTAGTCCTAACCCCTGTCCCCCGGCATTGGATGCCCCGTCTATGAATAGGGTCCATTCTTGGCCTGGGGTTTTATTTTCTAGTTGGTTGACCTCTTTTATCGTCCGGTTCCGTGTTAGGGCTAAAGTCACCACAAAGTCTGCTAGGGCTTGCGATTTGATCGCTGCCCTGGGTTCAAAGGAGATGTCGTATGTGCTAATCTGTACTGACCATTTGGCCATTCTACCTGAAAGTTCAGGCTTACGTAGGACAGATTTTATGGGCAAATTGGTCCTGACTATGATGGGGTAACTTTCAAAATAAGGTCGCAATTTAGTACATGACATAATTAAAGCTAAGACATATTTTTCAAGTAGTCCATACCTCAATTCAGCATCTAGCAGGCTTTTACTTACATAGTAGACTGGATGTTCTTGGCCGTCTGCTCTTTCACCGGGATCGCACCGATCGCTCGTGTCGATGTGATGATAGGTATACTGACAAAGGCTCTCCTTTCTCTGGCTTAGCCAGTAAGGGTGGAGATGATAAATAGGATTTTAGATCCTGAAAGGCTGTCTCATGTTCATCCGTCCATTGGAACTGTTTATTTTTTCTGAGGAGGTTATAGAATGTTTTGCACCTCTCAGAGGATCTTAATATGAAACGGTTCAGGGCAGCTACCCTACTGTCAATTTCTCGGATATCCTTGATGATTTGGGTGACCGTAGTTCCGGATGGCTTTTATCTGTTCGGGCTAGCTTCTATGCCTCTCTTTGTGACCATATATCCAAGGAATTTGCCTGCAGAGACTCCAAAGTGGCATTTTGCAGGGTTTAGCTTCATGTTGTATTTTTCTAATATTTCAAATGCTATTTCTAGATGCTTCACATGATCTTCTGCATTCTTGGATTTCACCACCATGTCGTCTATGTATACTTCCATGATGTCACCTATTTGGTCTTTAAACATCATGTTGACCGTCTCGGTGATACGTTGCCCCTGCATTCTTCAGCCGAAAGGCATGGCGGTTAATAAGATATGCCTCGATGCCTGTAATGAATGCAGTACTCTCCTGGTCAGCAGGGTGCATCTTTATTTGATTGAATCCACAGGAAGCATCCATGAATGTCAGCATTTCGTGGCCTGCTGTGGCGTCTACCATGACATCAATATGAGGCAGGGGGAATGGATCTTTAGGACAGGCTTTGTTCAGGTCAGTGTAGTCTACATAGACTCTCCACTTCCCATTCTTTTTCTGCACAACAACTACGTTAGCCAGCCACTCAGGGTACATTACTTCCCTGATCATCCCCATATCCAAGAGTTTCTCTACTTCCTCGTTTATAATAGTATTTCTTTCAGCTGCAAATTTCCGCCTTTTCTGTTGTACAAGCTTAAAAGATGGGTCAACATTGAGCTTATGAGTAATTATATCAGCGCTAATTCCAGTCATATCAAAATGTGACCAAGCAAACCAAGATGATTTATTTTTAAGGAACTTTACCAGTTCAGGCCTGACACTATCTAGTGCGTCAGATCCTATTAAAACATACCTGTCAGGGTACTCAGGGACTAGGATTACCTGATCTGTTTCAATTCTGGGGGGCGCCACATAAGTGCTCCTGACAGGGTGCTGTAATTGCTACGCCAGGGACTTACCTGCCTTGGAAGGCTTCAAGGCTGCTGTGTAGCATTCCTGGGCTATCTTGTGATCCCCTTTGATTGTGGCTATGCCCCAGTCTGTTGGTATCTTGATGTAATGGTTATAGGTTGATGGTACGGTCTTGACATTATGAATCCAGGGCCTGCCCAGGATAGCGTTGTAGGATGACAGGCAGTCAAGGTCTCCAAATTTCTCATAAGATGAGACTCCTTCCACGTAGGTTGGGAGTTGGATTTCTCCTAGGGTGCTCCTTGTTTCGCCACTGAATCCTACTAGGACGCTGGATTTCTTGATGATTTGGTCCTCGTTGATCTTCATGGCTTTCAGTACGTCAACCATGATCAGGTTCACTGAGCTGCCTCCATCTACCAGGATCCTTCTTACCGTGGCTGTTCCAATCTGCATAGAAATTACCAGGCCATCATGATGAACAACAGGGATGCCCACCAGGTCACAATCATTGAAAGTGATTGTTGGTACATGATCCGGCTTGCAGGGTGACACAGTCCTTGGCGTCCTGGCTATTTTCTTTGCTGCCGAACTTGTCAGGCCGCAAATCTCCGAACCTCCAGATATGAATTTCACTTCATAGATTGGTGGTGGTGGAGGGAGACTACGATCCTGCTTATGCTCCTGATTCTCTTTATCCTGATTTGCATTCCTGCCTTTTGTCTTGATTAGGGCTTTCAAGTACCCTTATTTTAGCAGGTAGGCCACTTCCTTCCTTAGGGTGAAACAATCATTCGTGGTGTGTCCAATATCCATGTGATCCAAGTTTATAGCTTTTATCTTCTTCCAGCCTGATGAAAGCAGGAGTCTTGGCCTGAACATCTTCGAAGGTGTGGCAGGGATACTTAGTAAGTTCGCTGTATAAGTCATTATATGGTAGTAACCTCTGTCTGAATGCCTTCACTGCTGTTCCAACGTCACACCTAGGTATGGATACTTTCTCCTTGTTGAATCATGCAAGAAATGTCTTGAGAGTTTCATCAGGCTTCTATGTAACTCGGTAAAGGTCACTGGATCATTTCTCCAACTCCCTGCTACTTGCGAACTGCTGGTTGAAACTGTTGATCAGGTTGGCAAAGGAATGGATGCTCCCGGTTGGCAGGTTGATGTACCATTGCAGAGCAGGGCCAGTCAGGGTCGTTCCAAATCCCTTACACATGAAAACTTGTCTAAAATCGCTGGGAATAGATGCAGCCAGCATTTTCTGCTTGTAAAGAGCCACGTGATTTTGTGGGTCCGTGGTTCCATCGTAGACCCTCATGGATGAGATTGTGAACTTCTTTGGTAGGTCTACTTTTGCTATTTCGTCTATGAAAGACGAATCAGCATAGCTATCAGGGGCAGCTTCTTCCATGCTGGCAGGTACTCCAGGTATTTTATCGAATTTTTCGTTGAGTTTCTTGATCTCCTGAACTACTGCCATCATGATGGCTGCTGCAGATTCATCAGGCTTCTCCTTATCATCATCATCACCATCAACATTAATGGACTTAGGAATAGTTGGGCTTCCAAAACTGGAAAAATCAATATTTTTAATGATTGATGCAAATGGGGTTCCTGGTTGGAATCTAGAGCCTGCCCCTTGGGTGTTTTCTAATTTTTGCTTTAGAACTGACACAGATTCTTTTAATTGCCGGATTTCTGCCTTAGTTTGGGCAACTTTTTCTTTCAGGCTTTCCAATTCAGCGATTTGTTGGAGAGCTGCATTCAATTGTTCTTCAACGGTGGGTTGGGCCATTTTTGTAGAATTTTTGAATTTTTGTAAGATAAGAAAAAAGGATTTAAAGGGCTAGATGCCCCACGGTGGGCGCCAATTGTTTTGTGTGGATTTTGCGCAAGGCGAAATCAGGTCAGGGTAGAGTTGTGTAAGGTTAACTAGCTCTAGATAGTCTGTTGGTCAGGTTGACAGGGCAAATATAAAGCTATAAATAAAATAACGACAACAATAATAAGACAACAAATTTTGTACGTGGAAAACCCTTGAATGGGAAAAAACCACGGGCACCAAGCCAGGAGAGGATTTCACTATGTAACTTGGGAGAATAATTATATGACAATAGCAATGCTTATAATTCTCTATGTATAGCGTATACTTCTTCTTGTGTGTGAACAATATCTCCCTCATATCTTCAAAGTGTTCCTTATATAGGCTTCCATCTTGAACGGCTGCTTGATATGATATTAAATGCGGATTATTCTCCATTATTGCCTGTAATAATTGCTAATTATTCCTCCCTTGATTACTGCATTTACTGCGAGATCTTCACACTTTAATGTTGCGTATATAATTCCTTTATAATACGCGTATATGGTCTAATATCGTCCTGATATTTTGACCGTTGTCCTCTCCATGGCCTGGCGCCTATCTTCATGTGTCCTGATAGCCTGACACCCTGACGGCCTGGCAGTCAGGTTTAGATGAGATATTAATCAGGAAGGTCTGCGGATTTCCAGGCCTAACAATCACGATCATAAATAATATTCTTAGGCACACCATGAAGCTTCAGCACATTCTTGACATAAGCTTTAGTTAACTCAGTTTTACTCCAAGTATCTTTCATAGGAATGAAGTGAGCCGACTTAGTCAATCGATCCACAATAACCCATATCATATTATTCCCCTTATGAGTCCTAGGCAACCCCACAATGAAATCCATTGAAATGCTCTCCCACTTCCAGTCAGGTACATCCAGGGATTGAACTTTACCTTGTGGTCTCTTATGCTCTCCCATTACTCTTTGACAAACTAAAGACTTTCTAACGAACTCAGCAACCTCTTTTCTCATCTTAGGCCACCAGAAAGTCTTCATCAAATCTTTATATAGCTTATTTCCTCTAGGATGAACATAATTTGAAGTAGAATGAGTTTCAGTTAAAATCTTTCTTTTTAATTCTTCATCATCGGGCACACACCATCTCCCATCAAATCTCAAACTACCATCATTAGTCACAGAGAACCATTTCCCCACGTCATTCCTCACGGCGTCATCCACGGTTTCCTGCCAGCGTGCCACACACACATCTCCTACTTGTTTCTCCTTGATCTCAACATACAACTCCGGCTCAATTGTCAAATCTCCAATTGTATCTCCTTTCGCAATCATAGAAATGCCCATCTTTTCCACCTCTTCATGCAATCTCACCCTAGACATAGCAGTACACAAAGTGATGCATGTCTTTTATATGATGTTTTACACCTCATTTTACACGCATTTTAGAGCTCATTTATGTAGTTTATGCTACTATTTGCCCCATTTCGTCTACTTTCGTATTTTTATGTAATATTGCAGATTTATGCGGAAATGAGTAGATATTAAGCTAAATCCGTCCCCGAGTGCACTGCATTGCATTCGACGTGAAGTATTTACTCAAGGAACGAGCTTGGTGCGCATTTCGAGGCCCAAAAGACAAATCCACGAGAAATTAGAAGTAAAGTACCAGCTAAGCAGTCGATCGACTGGCCTCATTAGTCGATCGACCACCACACGATAAGCAGAGGCTACTGTACACTGCAGTTCAGTCGATCGACCGGTCACAGTGGTCGATCGACCAAACCGCTACTTCAGACGTGAATTAAAAGATCGAGAAACTTGAAGCCCATGAGACATTAGGTTTTGGAATAAGAACTACGTTGTATTCTATATAACGTAAGCTAGGTTTATAGAATATTCATTCGGTCTATCATCCAGTTTTCATTCAGTTTTAGTTTAGCATCCAAATAATTAGGGTTTTCGATATTGTTCCGTATTCAATATAATTCACTTTCGCGTTCGGCTTTGTTCTTTTCCTTCGCAATTCCACACGGTATTCTCCTAATTTTATTCCATTGTTTTGCTTTCATTCATAGATTTAGAATTGCTAGATCAATTTCCCAAAGCCGAATTATCATCTTTTGTTAATCGTTTATTTAGCCGTTTTAATCGGGAATTCTGTAGTTTTATCAGTCAATTTTATTGTTGTTATTATTCCCAGTATGAGTAGCTAAATAGCTTGTGCTAGGATGTAGGGGAACTGTAGATTAGGCGGCATTAGAATAGGGAACCCTGAATCGCGTGTTGGTCGATCGACCGCCATACCTGGTCGATCGACTGGCCACGTGAGGTTTATTTCGTTTTAATTAATTTAATTGTTACATTTGACGAATTGAATGCATGCGACTAGTTGAATGCCTAGTATACGACTGACCCCTTAGATCGAAAGATAGGGAAGTTGTTAGACCACCAATTAAAATGACTAAACTATGCTGAGATCGAAAGATAGGTAAAGTTTAGGTTATTAGTCACTTTTCGGGACGAGAGTCAGTATGAGTGATATTAGGGACCCGTAGCGAGATCGAAAGATGCTACTTGTTAAGAGTGGACCGAGAGGACCTCTTGTTTTCCCGCCTCATGTGTTTGATTTAGACCTACTTAGTATGCTGCCGCCGAAACTATAGTGAACTGACCATCCTAGTACCCTTCTTTATATTTGATTTAATACATTTCTTTAGTTTAATTTATATTTCATTGCCTTTAGCTATAGACCAAATTCAATCAAACCCCCACATAATCGTTACCTTAGACTGAAATTAGACAACTAATAATTACATCTGCCTCTCTGTGGTTCGACCCTGCTACCGCTATCTATAGTTGCAGTTAGGAATTATAAATTTATCTTTGGTGCTCACAACGACGGGCATCAAATTTTGGCGCCGTTGCCGGGGAGGCAATTGTTCTAATTTTTAGTTGTTTTATTTTAGTCTGTTTCTTAGTTTAAGGGACATTCGTTCCTTAAACTATTCTCATATTCTTTTTGTAGTTTCTTCTTATGCGCAGATCACAGGGTGGTGAACTAGTACCGTTCAATCCTGAGATTGAGAAGACTTTGCGCGAGTTGAGACGATCATCTAGGATATTGCCGACAGAGGAAGAGCTGAGTACTCTGTCTAGTTACTACGAGAATGAGCTGTTCGAAGAAGATCCACCTGCATCTCCTGCTTCTACTTCTTCAGTCGAGACCGTCACTTCTCCAGATTTTCCAGTCATGGCTGAAGAAGCGAGTATAGCAAGTGTAACACCCAGGATATTTAAGAACGTTGTTGACCGATCTTGTTGACCAAACAGACCTTAGGGATGAATGGATGAGGGATCAGGCGTGTAACATGAGTTTTATAGGATTATTTACTCGACCTAGCTGAGGCTACTCGGCCGAGTATCACCCATACTCGACCGAGTAGAGCCTACTCGGCCGAGTACTCCCGTACTCGACCGAGTATGGCCGCTGTCGACACGTTAATATAAACGCAAGTTCGCGAGATTCATTTCATTTTCTCATTTTCTCGACAGTTTCTCTTTCTCTAACCCTAGCCTATCTCTCTCTCCTATCACCCCATATCTTCACACTCTAATGCTTTAGCCTAAACCTCCACCATGGGAAGGACGGGATTTGCTGGGGAAGAATGACGTGTGTGGTGGTCGTCTATGTCACCGCCGATGTGTAAGGTTAGGTAAGTTCTGCTGGTGTTCTTTTGAGTGATTCTTTGAGTATAGTTGTGTAATAGGAGATGGTTATCGTTGTTAGGATGCTTATTGGAGTCGTGCGTGGCTGGAAATGGAAGTCTTACATGCTTTGCGATGAGGTAGGGTTTCCCTACTCAGTTTACTGTTAATTGATTTAAGATTGTGATTGTACTGTGTATGATTGTTATCTGCTGATCATCGGAGTATTGGTGTAGTGGTGACGGTGGTGTTGTGGCGGTATTGGGACGGTTGTGGTGTTGTGACAGAGGTGAGGTGTGTGTTGTGATGGTGGTGGAGTCACTTGCGGAGTGACTTCACACCCTACTCGCCCTCCGTGGAACCCGCCACGGGAGGGGATGTGCACATTAAGGGACGGGGATTGTTAGTCGCTCGTTGATGAGCCGGACTAGGTGGGATGGGCTGCGGTCACCCATTTGGCGGCGAGGATTACCTGTGCGATGGGTAATGGCAGGCTACACCCTTCGGGGTGTAGTCGGTTCTTATCGAGGTCGTGAGACCGGGATGGAGGATGATCAGTTGTTTACATTGTTATTCTGTCTTACATTTGATTAGTCAAGATCGACCCGTTGTTATTGTTTTGTAAAACCTGCGGTGATCCATTCGGGGATGGTGAGCGATTGGCTTAAAGAGTTTTTGTTGATTGTGGCAGCTAGGATTGGAGGGATCGAGTCATCACGCTACCGTTCTAGAGAGCGATGTCATGAGTGTTATGGTTGTACCTGTATTATAAAGACGGTGTATTGAGTTGTATCGTATAAGACATATTAATAATATAAGATTGTTCTTTTATTGTCTAGTTTGATCTACCTCCTCGGAAACCGAGATGGTGACACCGTCATACACCGATGGTCCTTGATAAGGCATTAAGGCGTACGGGGTGTTACAAAGTGGTATCCGAGCCGACGATTTTGGAACCTGAACCAATGAATCTAATGAATATAGGGTGTCAATTAAAATTAACCTGGTGTATGTACGTTTGGAGCCCCAGCCGATGCTAGATTTTGGGTGAGTAGGCGCCTCATTTCAAAATCATGGCCCCATCGGACTTAAGCCAGACAAGGGAAAAAGGGTAGCTAGTGAGAGTCGTTGATTGCTTGGTGATGATTGTTGTGTGTATCTATTATTAGGGTGATATGTGTTTTGATGTATGTGTGGAAAAGTTGGAGTGAGCGATGGAATTGTTGCAATGTGCGACCGGTGATAAGTTAATCAATTTGTTTCACGATGAATGTGTTGTGTGTTGAATTGCTACGTTGCAAATGTGATTATGGTGTATGTCTGGTGTTTAGCGGAATTAGAGATGATGTGACATAAGAGTTAAACCTTGCAGGTACTGTAATTAGATTGTTGAGTATGCTATAAGGATAGAATATAATAGTTTCATGACAAAGTGAGGAATGAAGGTAGGAGTGATGATTGTTCCGATGATGGATGTTATGTTGTTATGTGTTTATGTGGTAGAAATCAGCTTTAATAGTGACGAGCCGGATGCACGGAACTCCGAACGATATTATTTAATTTTGCAGGAACAATGAAAAGTTACGACTTCTTCTTCGTTTTCGGAAAACTCGACCGAGTAGGTGAGTGTACTCGACCGAGTAGACCATACTCGGCTGAGTATCAAGCTACACAACCGAGTGTCCATTTTGTGAAAATAATAATCGCTTCTGTTCTTCAAAACTCGATCGAGTAAGAAAGGTACTCGACCGAGTAGTGTACACTCGGCCGAGTATCCTAAATACTCGACCGAGTAGTCGACACTCGGCCGAGTATTCCCAATACTCGACCGAGTATTCCCAATACTCGACCGAGTATTGCTGTAGCAGAACTTATGCGGGTTTTACAAAAACCCGGTTTTCATTCCTTTCTCTCTTATTTTCGCCTCCCACCTTTCCTTTTCCTTCTCTCTAAAAACTCCATATCCTTCCTTCCTCAAGCTTTTGGGTAAAACTTTGGTGTTCTACTTGTTCTTGCTTGCCTCAAACTAGTCTAAGGTAAGATTTAAACTTAATTTTCTCAATTGCTTCCAAAGTTATGGTATACTAGCATGCTATATTCGATTTCCTTGCTAAAACAATTGAAATTTAGTCTTTAACTTATTGATTCTTGGATTCAACTGTATATAGATCTTGTGTATATCTTGATTGATTAATTTCATGGTTTAAAATTCAATTTCTGAATTCTAGGGTTACCAAAAACGAAACTCTCCTTGTTGTTGATGATTATTCCTTAAATTGAAACAATTTAAAGCTTGGAACCATATGAATTGTAAGGTAATTGGTGACTTTCTGATAGTTGTCGTAAAAAGATCGTTCTAAAATCGATATACAATTGAAAACAGTCCGTCTTTTGCGCTAAGAATTTTTTTGTGTCAAACCCTTGTTAAAGATTGTTCTCTTGCAGTATGGTGAAAACCAGAGGTTTACCCAACAAAAGAACTTTTGCTAATGTTCAGCTTGAGACTGGTCAATCAAGCAGTGAACCTGTGGTTCCGCCGGTGGAGGCACATCCATCGGTAATATTCTCTGATTTCAATCATCGTAAGGCTTTTGTGGCTCTTATGCGTCGCCCTTTTCGCCCCACCCGCTGTGTTAACCCTGGTATCCTTGAGACTTTGGGGATCAAGGAGGACATATTTTATATTTTCAAGATTTTGGGCATGGAAGGGTTGTATCATCTGAGAAAGAAATCCTACCCCCACTTGACCTTAGAGTTTTTGAGCTCTTTTGTTTATGATAAGAAGGGAAAGACTGTCTCTTTTCGTCTCATGAATGAGGATCATGGGCTTACCCTAGACGAGTTGGCTGACCATTTGGGTTTAGAGGCCGAGGAGGATGGGTACCTTAGTGATGTGGCCAAGAACAGCGGTGCACCTCAATACCTTCCATATTTGACTGGCAGACCTGCCCCTAGTGCCAGTGCCATGCATATTAATGATGTTCAGCACGTTTCCCTTCGTATGTTTAGAGGATGATGACTTTGTTTGTTATACTCGAGAGATGATGTGAGCAAGCTTAATTCTCACGAGGTCATGTTACTTATGTCTTACCTCAACCTACACCGTCGAAACCATTCTACTACGGTGCCCCCGGTGTAGTGTGCTCTAGTCTTGAGCGCATGGCACAGTCCGAGACCCGACACATTGCCTGCGGGGCCATAGTGACCCGCCAAGCTCAGCGCCTGACAGATTTTGAGGCCCCGCCTCCTGAGGGGAATGAGTATGTAGAGATTGTGCCTACCATGGACGCTCTGTACTGGCGTCAGAACCGATGGTTGAGGAAGATGGATAATGGGTCGTATGCCTGGAGGGTGAGGGGAACTATGTGGATGGTGCTTCCGGACCCAGCTCATCTCCCTGTTGTTGATCATTTGGTGAGTGGGAGACTTGTGCCATTCCTGACCTGAGCCCCGTCCTACCGATTGACCCACGGATTCTCTTGGACTTACCTCGGCTGTCACCGCACGTGCAGGGACAAGAGCGGCACCTCCCCCACCTCGGGAGCGTCGTGGAGTGAGGCGGTCTAGGGCGGACCCGGTTGTACCCGAGCCTCTTACTCGCCCCCGACTCCTAACCTTACCACCCTTATCGTGCTCGCCCTACCCTACGGTGCATGACCCGGATACGACCTCATGAACCGGCCGAGCGGATCTCCTCTACTTTGGTGCTCCGCAACTGCATAAGATGACCCTTAACCGGGCATAGGGACACGATTAGCACGGCTTGTCCGTGGAGGGGACCGGGGGTGGATACGGGAGTATTTCACAGCTATGGAGTTGACCCGAGTTACTGGAGACCTCCGGAGGAGACTGAGTTTGGCTACCTCGCGGGACCGTGGGGAGTCAACTCTGGTAGTCAGCTAGGAGGGGACTACTCAGCAGCAGCAGCAGGCTTTCCATGAGCTGGGAGTTCAGGTGCGGTACTTACAGCGCGGTGGTGATGACGACATGGAGGAGGGTCCCCGTTATTGATCGTGTGTTATTAGACTATTTGGTTTGATTTCTTTGATGTTGGATTTATTTGGTTGTGATGGATTTGTTTCGTTGTGTTGGATTTAGTACTTTTATTTTTGATAATGCTTTCGGGATTTATTATCTATCGCTGGATGACTGTACTCGGCCATAAGGCCGTTACTTATTTAATTATCGTATGGAGACGTGTTGAATGTCGTTTATGTTAGGAATTAGTTGTGTTTAATATTACTAGGAAAAATTAGCAGTAAAATTTGATGCAGGATGATTGTGAATGCTCTAGGTAATGTCGTCAAAACGCTCTCTGGCTGTCATAACTCGACCGAGCATAGTTACTACTCGACCGAGTAGAGCTTACTCGGCCGAGTATACAAATATACTCGACCGAGTAGCCTTTCATACTCGGCTGAATATTGCTGAAACAGAGAACTGATGGGAAATAGCTATGTGAATTACTTAAGTTATGTGATAATTGTATGAAAGAGTTGATAGTGCCTTATTTTGCTATTTTATACTATAAGATGTTCCACAGATGGATTATGGTTGTATCACGGATACGTGATTGTTGGAATAAGTTATGAATTTGTGAATGTTTCGTTGTATAACATTGGTTGGTTACCAGAAACTTAAATTGTTTAGGGGAGGAATACCCGAATCACTAAATTATATGAAAGGTAACACCATACTCATACAGCGTGGTAATTGTAATAAGTTTTATACGTATATATGTTTGATTACAGTGATAATTGCCTCAACGAGTTACGCATAAGACTGCTATTTCTCATTAATTCCATATTTTAATTTTTATACACTACTTGGTTGCTGAAATATTTTGTCTTTATAAGTCACAAGTGTGTAATGTCATAAAGTACGTCGTGCTACAAGAGTCTATGAGTAATGTCACCGTCATGAGGTACGTATTGGCTTTGGGCACGGGAAGTGGCTAGTGGTGAACTTCGGGGACGAAGTTCCTTTAAGAGGGGAAGAGTAATGTCGCGGAACTAAGTATTTAATTATGTGAAATATGTATTTAATTATATGTATTTAATTATACCTATGATATTGGGAATCACATGTATGTTAGGCATGTTCGCATTCGGAATTACAATTATATTTCCTTTAAGCTGTATCCATGTTGTATTCAAGTAATATGAAGATTATACTGTGCACGGGTGTCTTAATTCAATTTATGATAATTGGTATAGGTGTACGGAATGTGGTGGTTGAGTATTGTTTTTGAGTATTGCTTTACAATTGTGTATTGTTTTGCATTTGTATATTTGATATAAGCGTACAGAAGGTGGTGGTTCGCAATTGTGTATTGTTTTGCATTTGTATACTTGTGTATTTGTATGGTTGAGTGCTTTTTTGAGTATTGCTTCGCATTTGTGTTCTTATGGTCGATAGTAGTTGTGTCGCGTTTGGCAAAAGAATGCATGTGAATTCATTAATTTCCGTAAGAGTATGTGAAAGTTGGTGATTAGTATTATTTGGAGGAGTAGCTGTGATAGGCGATTGTTGTTTGAGTAAGGTGGTATGATGGTAATGTCAGGATGGTGTGAATTTGTGCACCTTGGTGTGGGTGGTTAATGTCACGGTACGTAAACCTGAGGAGAGTGTCGTGCGGGCTGAACTTCGGGGACGAAGTTCTTTTTAAGGGGTGAAGATTGTAACACCCAGGATATTTAAGAACGTTGTTGACCGATCTTGTTGACCAAACAGACCTTAGGGATGAATGGATGAGGGATCAGGCGTGTAATATGAGTTTTATAGGATTATTTACTCGACCTAGCTGAGGCTACTCGGCCGAGTATCACCCATACTCGACCGAGTAGAGCCTACTCGGACCGAGTATGGCCGCTGTCGACACGTTAATATAAACGCAAGTTCGCGAGATTCATTTCATTTTCTCATTTTCTCGACAGTTTCTCTTTCTCTAACCCTAGCCTATCTCTCTCTCCTATCATCCCATATCTTCACACTCTAATGCTTTAGCCTAAACCTCCACCATGGGAAGGACGGGATTTGCTGGGGAAGAATGACGTGTGTGGTGGTCGTCTATGTCACCGCCGATGTGTAAGGTTAGGTAAGTTCCTGCCTGGTGTTCTTTTGAGTGATTCTTTGAGTATAGTTGTGTAATAGGAGATGGTTATCGTTGTTAGGATGCTTATTGGAGTCGTGCGTGGCTGGAAATGGAAGTCTTACATGCTTTGCGATGAGGTAGGGTTTCCCTACTCAGTTTACTGTTAATTGATTTAAGATTGTGATTGTACTGTGTATGATTGTTATCTGCTGATCATCGGAGTATTGGTGTAGTGGTGACGGTGGTGTTGTGGCGGTGTTGGGACGGTTGTGGTGTTGTGACAGCTGTGAGGCTGTGTGTGTTGTGATGGTGGTGGAGTCACTTGCGGGGGTGACTTCACACCCTACTTCGCCCTCCGTGGAACCCGCCACGAGAGGGGATGTGCACATTAAGGGACAGGGATTGTTAGTCGCTCGTTGATGAGCTGGACTAGGTGGGATGGGCTGCGGTCACCCACTGCCGGCGAGGATTACCTGTTGCGATGGGTAATCTGGCAGGGCTACACCCTTCGGGGTGTAGTCGGTTACTGTACGAGGTCGTGAGACTGGGATGGAGGATGATCAGCTGTTTACATTGTTATTCTGTCTTATATTTGATTAGTCAGTACTGACCCCGTTGTTATTGTTTTGTAAAACCTGCGGTGATCCATTCGGGGATGGTGAGCAGTTGGCTTAGCAGGTTTTGTTGATTGTGGCTGCTAGGATTGGAGTGATCGAGTCATCACGCTACCGTTCTAGAGAGGCAGTGTCATGAGTGTTATGGTTGTACCTGTATTATAAAGACGGTGTATTGAGTTGTATCGTATAAGACATATTAATAATATAAGATTGTTCTTTTATTGTCTAGTTTGATCTACCTCCTCGGGAAACCGAGATGGTGACACCGTCATACACTGGGATGGTCCTTGATAAGGCATTCTGGCGTACGGGGGTGTTACAAAGTGGTATCAGAGCCGACGATTTTGGAACCTGAACCAATGAATCTAATGAATATAGGGTGTCAATTAAAATTAACCTGGTGTATGTACGTTTGGAGCCCCAGCCGATGCTAGATTTTGGGTGAGTAGGCGCCCTCATTTCAAAATCATGGCCCCATCGGACTTAAGCCAGACACGGGAAAAAGGGTAGCTAGTGAGAGTCGTTGATTGCTTGGTGATGATTGTTGTGTGTATCTATTATTAGGGTGATATGTGTTTTGATGTATGTGTGGAAAAGTTGGAGTGAGCGATGGAATTGTTGCAATGTGCGACCGGTGATAAGTTAATCAATTTGTTTCACGATGAATGTGTTGTGTGTTGAATTGCTACGTTGCAAAATGTGATTATGGCGTATGTCTGGTGTTTAGCGGAATTAGAGATGATGTGACATAAGAGTTAAACCTTGCAGGTACTGTAATTAGATTGTTGAGTATGCTATAAGGATAGAATATAATAGTTTCATGACAAAGTGAGGAATGAAGGTAGGAGTGATGATTGTTCCGATGATGGATGTTATGTTGTTATGTGTTTATGTGGTAGAAATCAGCTTTAATAGTGACGAGCCGGATGCACGGAACTCCGAACGATATTATTTAATTTTGCAGGAACAATGAAAAGTTACGACTTCTTCTTCGTTTTCGGAAAACTCGACCGAGTAGGTGAGTGTACTCGACCGAGTAGACCATACTCGGCCGAGTATCAAGCTACACAACCGAGTGTCCATTTTGTGAAAATAATAATCGCTTCTGTTCTTCAAAACTCGATCGAGTAAGAAAGGTACTCGACCGAGTAGTGTACACTCGGCCGAGTATCCTAAATACTCGACCGAGTAGTCGACACTCGGCCGAGTATTCCCAATACTCGACCGAGTATTCCCAATACTCGACCGAGTATTGCTGTAGCAGGACTTATGCGGGTTATACAAAAACCCTATTTTCATTCCTTTCTCTCTTATTTCCGCCTCCCACCTTTCCTTTTCCTTCTCTCTAAAAACTCCATATCCTTCCTTCCTCAAGCTTTTGGGTAAAACTTTGGTGTTCTACTTGTTCTTGCTTGCCTCAAACTAGTCTAAGGTAAGATTTAAACTTAATTTTCTCAATTGCTTCCAAAGTTATGGTATACTAGCATGCTATATTAGATTTCCTTGCTAAAACAATTGAAATTTAGTCTTTAACTTATTGATTCTTGGATTCAACTGTATATAGATCTTGTGTATATCTTGATTGATTAATTTCATGGTTTAAAATTCATTTTTGAATTCTAGGGTTACCAAAAACGAAACTCTCCTTGTTGTTGATGATTATTCCTTAAATTGAAACAATTTAAAGCTTGGAACCATATGAATTGTAAGGTAATTGGTGACTTTCTGATAGTTGTCGTAAAAAGATCGTTCTAAAATCGATATACAATTGAAAACAGTCCGTCTTTTGCGCTAAGAATTTTTTTGTGTCAAACCCTTGTTAAAGATTGTTCTCTTGCAGTATGGTGAAAACCAGAGGTTTACCCAACAAAAGAACTTTTGCTAATGTTCAGCTTGAGACTGGTCAATCAAGCAGTGAACCTGTGGTTCCGCCGGTGGAGGCACATCCATCGGTAATATTCTCTGATTTCAATCATCGTAAGGCTTTTGTGGCTCTTATGCGTCGCCCTTTTCGCCCCATCCGCTGTGTTAACCCTGGTATCCTTGAGACTTTAGGGATCAAGGAGGACATATTTCATATTTTCAAGATTTTGGGCATGGAAGGGTTGTATCATCTGAGAAAGAAATCCTACCCCCACTTGACCTTAGAGTTTTTGAGCTCTTTTGTTTATGATAAGAAGGGAAAGACTGTCTCTTTTCGTCTCATGAATGAGGATCATGGGCTTACCCTAGACGAGTTGGCTGACCATTTGGGTTTAGAGGCCGAGGAGGATGGGTACCTTAGTGATGTGGCCAAGAACAGCGGTGCACCTCAATACCTTCAATATTTGACTAGCAGACCTGCCCCTAGTGCCAGTGCCATGCATATTAATGATGTTCAGCACGTTTCCCTTCGTATGTTTATGAGGATGATGACTTGTTTGTTATACTCGAGAGATGATGTGAGCAAGCTTAATTCTCACGAGGTCATGTTACTTATGTCTTACCTCAACCTACACCGTCAGAAACCATTCTACTACAGTGCCCCTGGTGTAGTGTGCTCTAGTCTTGAGCGCATGGCACAGTCCGAGACCCGACACATTGCCTGCGGGGACATAGTGACCCGCCAAGCTCAGCGCCTGACAGATTTTGAGGCCCCACCTCCTGAGGGGAATGAGTATGTAGAGATTGTGCCTACCATGGACGCTCTGTACTGGCGTCAGAACCGATGGTTGAGGAAGATGGATAATGGGTCGTATGCCTGGAGGGTGAGGGGAACTATGTGGATGGTGCTTCCGGACCCAGCTCATCTCCCTGTTGTTGATCATTTGGCTGAGTGGGAGACTTGTGCCATTCCTAGACCTGAGCCCCAGTCCTACCTGATTGACCCACGGATTCTCTTGAACTTACCTGAGCCTGTCACCGTACCCGAGGGACAGCAGCAGGCACCTCCCCCACCTCGGGAGCGTCGTGGAGTGAGGCAGTCTAGGGCAGACCCGGTTGTACCTGAGCCCTCTTACTCTGCCCCTGACTCCTACCCTTACCACCCTTATCAGTACTCGCCCTACCTTACGGTGCAGGACCCCAGGATACAGCCTCATGAACTGGCTGAGCGGATCTCCTCTACTTTGGTGCTCCGCAACCTGCATGAGATGACCCTTAACCAGGGCATAGGGACACAGTTAGCACAGCCTGTCTGGTAGAGAGGACCGGGGGTGGATACGGGAGTATTTCACAGCTATGGAGTTGACCCGAGTTACTGAAGACCTCCGGAGGAGACTGAGTTTGGCTACCTCGCGGGACCGTGGGGAGTCAACTCTGGTAGTCAGCTAGGAGGGGACTACTCAGCAGCAGCAGCAGGCTTTCCATGAGCTGGGAGTTCAGGTGCAGGTACTTCTGGCGCAGGTGGTGATGACGACATGGAGGAGGGTCCCCGTTATTGATCGTGTGTTATTAGACTATTTGGTTTGATTTCTTTGATGTTGGATTTATTTGGTTGTGATGGATTTGTTTCGTTGTGTTGGATTTAGTACTTTTATTTTTGATATTGCTTTCGGGATTTATTATCTATCGCTGGATGACTGTACTCGGCCATAAGGCCGTTACTTATTTAATTATCGTATGGAGACGTGTTGAATGTCGTTTATGTTAGGAATTAGTTGTGTTTAATATTACTAGGAAAAATTAACAGTAAAATTTGATGCAGGATGATTGTGAATGCTCTAGGTAATGTCGTCAAAACGCTCTCTGGCTGTCATAACTCGACCGAGCATAGTTACTACTCGACCGAGTAGAGCTTACTCGGCCGAGTATACAAATATACTCGACCGAGTAGAGCTTACTCGACCGAGTAGCCTTTCATACTCGGTTGAATATTGCTGAAACAGAGAACTGATGGGAAATAGCTATGTGAATTACTTAAGTTATGTGATAATTGTATGAAAGAGTTGATAGTGCCTTATTTTGCTATTTTATACTATAAGATGTTCCACAGATGGATTATGGTTGTATCACGGATACGTGATTGTTGGAATAAGCTATGAATTTGTGAATGTTTCGTTGTATAACATTGGTTGGTTACCAGAAACTTAAATTGTTTAGGGGAGGAATACCCGAATCACTAAATTATATGAAAGGTAACACCATACTCATACAGCGTGGTAATTGTAATAAGTTTTATACGTATATATGTTTGATTACAGTGATAATTGCCTCAACGAGTTACGCATAAGACTGCTATTTCTCATTAATTCCATATTTTAATTTTTATACACTACTTGGTTGCTGAAATATTTTGTCTTTATAAGTCACAAGTGTGTAATGTCATAAAGTACGTCGTGCTACAAGAGTCTATGAGTAATGTCACCGTCATGAGGTACGTATTGGCTTTGGGCACGGGAAGTGGCTAGTGGTGAACTTCGGGGACGAAGTTCCTTTAAGAGGGGAAGAGTAATGTCGCGGAACTAAGTATTTAATTATGTGAAATATGTATTTAATTATATGTATTTAATTATACCTATGATATTGGGAATCACATGTATGTTAGGCATGTTCGCATTCGGAATTACAATTATATTTCCTTTAAGCTGTATCCATGTTGTATTCAAGTAATATGAAGATTATACTGTGCACGGGTGTCTTAATTCAATTTATGATAATTGGTATAGGTGTACGGAATGTGGTGGTTGAGTATTGTTTTTGAGTATTGTTTTACATTGTGTATTGTTTTGCATTTGTATATTTGATATAAGCGTACAGAAGGTGGTGGTTCGCAATTG
This sequence comes from Silene latifolia, assembly GCF_048544455.1. Lineage (NCBI taxonomy): Eukaryota > Viridiplantae > Streptophyta > Magnoliopsida > Caryophyllales > Caryophyllaceae > Silene > Silene latifolia. Next base: position 4,946,460 of record NW_027413661.1, on the reverse strand, counting down.
TGTATGGTTTTGCATTTGTATACTTGTGTATTTTTATGGTTGAGTGCTTTTTTGAGTATTGCTTCGCATTTGTGTTCTTATGGTCGATAGTAGTTGTGTCGCGTTTGGCAAAAGAATGCATGTGAATTCATTAATTTCCGTAAGAGTATGTGAAAGTTGGTGATTAGTATTATTTGGAGGAGTAGCTGTGATAGGCGATTGTTGTTTGAGTAAGGTGGTATGATGGTAATGTCAGGATGGTGTGAATTTGTGCACCTTGGTGTGGGTGGTTAATGTCACGGTACGTAAACCTGAGGAGAGTGTCGTGCGGGCTGAACTTCGGGGACGAAGTTCTTTTTAAGGGGGGAAGATTGTAACACCCAGGATATTTAAGAACGTTGTTGACCGATCTTGTTGACCAAACAGACCTTAGGGATGAATGGATGAGGGATCAGGCGTGTAATATGAGTTTTATAGGATTATTTACTCGACCTAGCTGAGGCTACTCGGCCGAGTATCACCCATACTCGACCGAGTAGAGCCTACTCGGCCGAGTACTCCCGTACTCGACCGAGTATGGCCGCTGTCGACACGTTAATATAAACGCAAGTTCGCGAGATTCATTTCATTTTCTCATTTCCTCGACAGTTTCTCTTTCTCTAACCCTAGCCTGTCTCTCTCTCCTATCACCCCATATCTTCACACTCTAATGCTTTATCCTAAACCTCCACCATGGGAAGGATGGGATTTGCTGGGGAAGAATGACGTGTGTAGTGGTCGTCTATGTCACCGCCGATGTGTAAGGTTAGGTAAGTTCCTGCCTGGTGTTCTTTTGAGTGATTCTTTGAGTATAGTTGTGTAATAGGAGATGGTTATCGTTGTTAGGATGCTTATTGGAGTCGTGCGTGGCTGGAAATGGAAGTCTTACATGCTTTGCGATGAGGTAGGGTTTCCCTACTCAGTTTACTGTTAATTGATTTAAGATTGTGATTGTACTGTGTATGATTGTTATATGCTGATCATCGGAGTATTGGTGTAGTGGTGACGGTGGTGTTATGGCGGTGTTGTGACGGTTGTGGTGTTGTGACAATTTGTGAGGTCATGTGTGTTGTGATGGTGGTGGAGTCACTTGCGGGAGTGACTTCACACCCTAGTTCGCCCTCCGTGGAACCCGCCACGGGAGGGGATGTGCACATTAAGGGACAGGTATTGTTAGTCGCTCGTTGATGAGCTGGACTAGGTGGGATGGGCTGCGATCACCCACTGGCGGCGAGGATTACCTGTTGCGATGGGTAATCTGGCAGGGCTACACCCTTCGGGGTGTAGTCGGTTACTGTACGAGGTCGTGAGACTGGGATGGAGGATGATCAGCTGTTTACATTGTTATTCTATCTTACATTTGATTAGTCAGTACTGACCCCGTTGTTGTTGTTTTGTAAAACCTGCGGTGATCCATTCGGGGATGGTGAGCAGTTGGCTTAGCAGGATTTGTTGATTGTGGCTGCTAGGATTGGAGGGATCGAGTCATCACGCTACCCTTCTAGAGAGGCAGTGTCATGAGTGTTATGGTTGTACCTTTATTATAAAGACGTTGTATTGAGTTGTATCGTATAAGACATATTAATAATATAAGATTGTTCTTTTATTGTCTAGTTTGATCTACCTCCTCGGGAAACCGAGATGGTGACACCGTCATACACTGGGATGGTCCTTGATAAGGCATTCTGGCGTACGGGGGTGTTACAGCAAGTCACTCTGAACCGACAGCTGCAAATCTATATAAGGGGTTCGAATTACCGGGAGCTGATAGGAAATTCGAACCGAAGCCTTTGTTGAGTTTATGGATTCGAGTACCTAAGAGGGGGAGGGGGTGAATTAGGTACTATTTAAAAATTTTAACTTCAACTTTATTAATTAAAGTGAGTTGAGAGAACAAAAGAGATAATAGAATAATTCGAATAATATTGCAAGATTAAACGAGTATTGGAATGAATGTTTGCTGAAGTATGAAATTAACAACTGTTCTGACTGTAGCTATTTGTCTCAGTTTATGGAATACAGACTGCAGACCAAATGTGACAGTATGATGAACTGTTACTTCGAAAGTTTAAGCAAAGCAAAACAAAACAAACAAAATAAAAATGCAGCGGAATAAAGTAAAAGAACAAACACGAGATTTTTGAATTGGTTCGGCAAGAAACTCAAGTGCCTACGTCCAATCTACTTTTTATTGATTTCTTTTAGTGATCTACTCCGACAACTAAAAGACCCGTAAAATAAAAGCAACAACCTACTCCGGTTGTGTTACAAGTCCAAGAACTACTCCGTTCTTATGACAAGCCAACTCGCAACCTAATCCGGTTACCAAGAGTTGAAGACTACTCCATCCTAACTCTACACACACACTAAGAATGTTTTAAGGATCAAGCTTCCACTATCTTATTCTTAACAAAGAATTGAGGTGGACAACTTTTACAAGATCAACAATCTTAAGTGAGAGAGTTTAGTATATTAAAGTAACAGTAGCCAAGACTGTAACAACTTGAAGACTCTTAGAAGTTTTGCAAAGACACACGGTTTTAAGCTTTAAAAACAATTTGCAAACTTGAAAAAATATTTCAGAAAAAGTCTTGCGATTTTTAGAGAGGAATGGCTCGCCTTTTATAGAGAAGATGGGTGAGGGAGTTGCTAGGGTTTTGAAGGGTCAAAGACCTCACATGTGAAGAGCCTCAACAACCACCCAATACTTGCACCAAAGAAGGTTCTTATGCAAAGGCAAAAGAAAGGAAAGAGTGTTTGAAAACTATCCATAAAAGCTCATGCAAATTCAGAAAACAAAGAGGGAAAAACAAGTCACATGATGACAAGTTTACACAAATATGGCAAAAAGTATTTCTTGTTTTCTAAAGGACCAAAGGGTCAAATTTGCATAAAGAGGAAACATTTTGAAAATAATAATTATTCAAACCACCCTTTATTGAAGGCCAAATCCTAATAAAAATCTGAAGTTTATCTTTGAAAAATAAGAGACACGTAAAAGATTTTCGAAAGATAAAAAGGCTTCAAGTGTTACGAATTGAGGCAACAGTTCAGGCAGCTGTTACTTGTGAAAGTAACAGTCGTCTTGACTGTTTCTATTACTCTAGGATACTCTACTTTCTCACTTGTACATTAGATGACACATAAGACTCGATACAATGGGATGATCAACAACTCAACACTTCTTAATCCAAGCTTGATTTAACCATAAATCATGAAAAGGTAAACTAAGAAAGCACACATCAAATGGGCATGTTATCATCAATCATAAGGAACCCAACAAATTCCCCCTTTGATGATGACAAGCCCTAAACGAATGTATAAGCAATGTAAACACCTTAATTCAAGATTTTAAACAAGCAAGATCAAATGAGAGAAGGGACAATATTACCTTATATAAAGCAAGAACTAGAATCAAACTAACCATGACAATTTTACATTGCCCCAAAACAAGATTCAAAGATAAGAAGGTTAGGCCTAGACATTAGTTAATCAATATGCAAAGAGATTAAGAGCATGAGTTTACCTTTTCCCCCTCTTGACATCATAAAAAAGGATAGGGATGTCAATGGCATTAGAGTGCAAACAACCATAAGAAAACACAAAAAGACACATATAACCGTGACAAGGTAACAAAGTCAACACAAACATACGGATTAAACAAAGTCTAACCATAGTTCACCATGGCTAAATAAAGTTTAACTTACACCACCAAGCATAAAAACAACGAGTAAAAAAAAATAGTCTTAGAGGGGCACAACATGGTGGGACAAAATAAGGAGTTAAGGATAAGGGCACAAGATTGAAATGGATAGGATAGGCTAAGGAGAGGAAGCTTGGTCACCATCTGAGTCACTACCCAAGGGATCATCATCCAATTGAGCATCATCACCATGTTCCTTTATTGAGACAAGAGTGGAGATAATGTCCACTTCACCACGAATGAGGTCCACGGTGGAGGCAAGAGCCGATATGGCCATATCCTTTTAACTAGCATCGTGCTTAATCCAAGCACTCAAATCAGCCACAGCTTGAAGAACTTCCCTCATACTACCCGTACTCACTTGACTAGATGACCCACCCTCACGATCTGTCTTTATTGTCACAGAAATCAATTCATCATTTTCCACTTTGATAAGCATTTTCCCCATTTGACCATTACTCATGATGTCGCACATGTCCAACGAACCCAAACTAGAACTCACTAATACCCCGTGTGCCTTGAGCACAATCGACAACCACATCCCATAGGGTAAGTGTAGCATGCTAGTGGAGGGTTTACAGAGTTTGGACGAGATGAGGTGAAATCGCTTAAAATTAACCCAATCAAGTTCACCTTTTTATGAGTTGCAATGTGATAAATTAGGTATTGTTGGGCTATGGAAATCTTGCCCCGGTCACCCGAAGGGTAAATGGAACGACAAAGCATATTAAAGACAATTCGAAGAGGAGGGGGTATTTGGGTGTTGCTCACAGGACCACAAGTGACTGTTTTAGGACAAACAACTTGAGCGACTCCTAGAGGTGAGGCGTAAGGTAAGGCAATCCAAGTTTCAGAGGGGAGATTATCATAACCTCCGGTTGAGATATTAAGGGCGGTAGCAAAATCAGATTGAGTAAGTTTCAGAGGCTTACCATACACCTTAGCCGTGAGGAAATCACCCGATTTATCCACTCGGACGGATGCAAAGAATTGAATCACCTCACTTACAAAGACCGGTTCACGTAATTCCAACAATTTCTCCCAACCTTGAGCCAAAATCATGTCACGGACAGTGTGAAAGGCGGGAGGCTCGAACCAAGATTGATTGTAAACCCGAGGAGAATGGATGGCTTTGGGATTCATCAACCTCTCACAATTTTTGTAGATGGAGGTAGGAAGATCCAGACTTTTGAGTTGATCCCAAACAAGAGCCAAATCCCATTTAGAGGTTAGGGAAACCGAATCAGAGGGTGAAAGATACACAAATTTTTTCTTTGATTGTTTCGATTTTTTCAGGGGTGGTTCACTGGGTGTTTCATCAGGGGGATTGATTGTGGGGGTTTCAATATCACTTTGCTCGACACTTTCAGAGATAGGGGGTAATTGGGATGAAGAGGCTTTATCTTTTCTTTTGTTGTTTTTCCTTGCCGGAATCGGATCTGACTCGGCAGACTTAGTTGGATTCTCATTCAAATCAATTGGAGTTTCTTCAATATCATCAACATTCACAGTAACCGTTTTAGAGGAAGAGCTTGGGACAGTAGTACTCTTCTTCCGACCTCCTCGAGTACGACGCCCGACCATAGCGGAGATGGGGATGTCGTCAGATGGGACAGTGGTTGGTGGGATCGTGGAGATCGGTTTAGGATGTGGATTAGGTGGTTCTGGGTTTGGGGATGGAGATGGAGTCGAGGTTGTGTTTTGTGAAGGAAAGGCATGGGAGACTTTTTGGGCAGCCATGTTTGGAGAGGTCGGTGGTGGGTTAGATGTGACAGGTGGAGAGGTCATTTTCGTGGGTTTGGTGGGTATAGGTGTATTGAAGGAAGTCTTTACCATGGTGGGTTAAGGGTAGGTAAATTTTGAGGGATTTGGGAGATGAAGGGAGACGTGGATTTTGGGTGTTCGGTGGGTTTGAGGGAGTAAATGGCTCAATAAATGAGGGAGGTGAGGTAGTTGGCCCTACTACTTAATTTTAATTACTCGAAATAAAACGCAAGGTAGTATATTATAAACGTAAATTTAGATATGAGGTTGAGTGATTACCGACTCACGAATACGGTGTCAATTTTTGGTCTAAAAATATTATGAATGCACTTAGAACACTAAAGAACATATATCCAATTTTAATTTAATCAATTAAGGAAATTTGTAAAACTCACACTAAAAATCACAAGCAATTAATTAACCCAATTTCTAGTCTAAATTTCTCAAAATGTTCTCTTGCAAGTGGCTTAGTGAAAATATCGGCAATTTGATTTTCGGTTTTGCAAAAGATAAGTTTGACATGTCCTTTTTCAACATGATCACGAATAAAATGGTGACGAATATCAATATGTTTGGTTTTAGAGTGTTGAATAGGATTTTTGGAAATATTTATTGCACTCGTATTATCACACATTATGGGAACGGAGTCAAAAATAATACCAAAATCCAAGAGTTGTTGTCTTACCCAAAGTAATTGAGAACAACAATGTGCGGCACTGACGTACTCACTTTCGGCCGTTGAAAGAGCTACCGTATTTTGTTTATTTGAGCCCCAAGAGATTAAACAAGGACCCAAGAATGTTGCAATTCCGGAGGTGCTCTTTCTATCAACCGTGCATCCCGCATAGTCCGCATCCGAAAAGCCTATGAGATCAAAAGGACAATGTAAGGGATACCATAAGTAAAGATTTTATGTTCCAATCAAATACCGAAGAATTCGTTTAACGGCTTTAAAATGTGATTCTTTCGGATTTGCTTGGAACCTAGCACATAAACAAACGCTAAAAAGAATGTCGGGACGATTTACGGTCAAGTAGAGAAGTGAGCCTATCATACCTCTATACACCTTATCACTAACATTCTTACCGAGTTCATCTTTGTCCAATTTGGACCCGGCTACCATAGGTGTATCATGAGACTTACCATTAGTCATCCCAAAATTCTTAAGTATTTCCTTAATATACTTTTGTTGATGGATCATGATTCCATCCTTTGATTGCTTAATTTGGAGCCCAAGGAAAAATCCTAGCTCACCCATCATGCTCATTTCAAACTCCGATTTCATTAGTTCCGAAAAATATAAGTAAAGGAGTTCATTTGTTGCACCAAATATAATGTCATCAACATATACTTGTACAACCAACAGTTAAATCTGATCGTGACTTTAAGAACAATGTTTTGTCAACGGAGCCTCTTTTAAAACCATTTTCAATAAGAAATTTAGACAATATATCATACCAACACCTAGGTGCTTGTTTTAAACCATAGAGAGCTTTGTCTAATTTGAAAACATGGTTAGGCAAGTCATTGTTCTCAAAACCCGGTGGTTGTTCTACAAAGACATCTTCTTCCAAATATCCATTTAAGAAAGCGGTTTTAACATCCATTTGGAAGAGTTTAATGCCTTTGTGAGCCGCAAAAGCTATAAGCAATCGTATGGCCTCAAGTCTAGCTACCGGTGCATAGGTTTCATCGTAATCAATACCCTCTTGTTGGTTATAACCTTGTACCACTAGCCTAGCCTTGTTCCTTACAATTTCTCCCGAGTCATCAAGCTTATTGCGAAAGACCCACCTAGTACCAATGACGGTACGATTAGGCGGTCTAGGGACTAAGTGCCATACCTCGTTTCTTTTGAATTGATTGAGTTCTTCTTGCATAGCAAGCAACCAGTCTGCATCAGTCAAGGCGACTATTACATTTGAAGGTTCAATTTGAGAAAGGAAGGCATTGTGGGCACAATACTCATTGAGATGAGCGAGATTGTTGAGGGATGATCTTGTTCGAATTCCCGAGTTGAGATCACTTGTGAGATTAGTGAGTGGATGAGAGCTTTGATGTTTCCACTTCTTTGGAACAATGGTTTCTTGTTCCCCCTCAACAACATCGATTCTGATGGATCTTTTCTTTTGGCACGGAGGGATCTTCATCCTCACTGTTTTGGGTTGTTTCATTCTGAGGTGGAGGCAACGATCGTTGGGTCTCTGTTGCTTCCAGAGAAGAAACAAGAGCGATGTGCTACGTGTTCCCCCTGAGTTGCTGATTTCCTTTGAAGGTGACAGTCCCCGTGTCATTTGCAAGTCGATCTTTGAGCTTCTTCATCCTCGAACACGAAGTCCTTTCGAACAAGACCAATCTCAAACTCATCGTCATCACTATCATCATCATCATTCACGTTTTGTACCTATCCAAGCACACTAGATTCATCAAAAATGACATGGATGCTTTCTTCAATTAACAAGGTTCGTTTATTGTAAACTTTATAGGCCTTGCTATGATCGGAGTACCCAATAAATACTCCTTCATCACTACGTGGATCAAACTTACCCAAGTTGTTTTTACCATTGTTATAAACAAAACATTTGCTTCCAAAACATCTAAAATAGAAAATGTTGGGTTTTCTTCCACGTAGCGATTCATAGGGAGTTTTATTCAATATACTCCTTATCATGACACGATTATGAATGTAGCAAGCGGTATTTACCGCTTCGGCCCAAAAGTTCTTAGGCAACTTACTAGATAATAACATTGTTCTAGCCATTCCTTCAAGGGTTCTATTCATCCTTTCAACCACACCATTTTGTTGTGGTGTTCTAGGAGCCGAGAAGTTATGATCTACACCATTGTCATCACAATAAGCACCAAATGATGAGTTTTCGAATTCGGTTCCGTGATCGGTTCTCATTGAAACAAGTTTTAAATTAAGTTTATTTTGAATCTTTCTTAACCAAATTAGAAACTCATCAAATGTCTCATCCTTGGAGCTTAGGAAGAGTGCCCAAACGAACCTAGAGTAATCATCAACAATGACACACACATAACGACTACCACCTCTACTTCTAGTTCTCATTGGTCCACACAAGTCGATATGTAAAAGTTGCAAAGGTTGAGATGTACTCATAATTCTTTTGGATTTAAAGGAACTTCTAACATGTTTGCCTCTAGCACATTCATCACATACTTTAAAAAAATAAAACTTCATGTTGGGAATACCTTCAACTAAGTCAAGTCTTTTAAGGGTATTAAGAGTTTTTGTACTAACATGACCAAACCTTTTATGCCATAACCAAGGATCATTGTTCATTACACTCATGCAAGACATGGTGTGACCGGATAGAGTGTTCAAATTAGTTAAGTATACGTCTTTGACACGTCTTCCTTCGAGTATTAGTTCATTAGTAGTGGCATCAAATATTCGACACATATTAGCACTAAATTCTACAATATTACCCTTATCACAAAGTTGAGAAATGCTAAGGAGATTATGTTTCAAACCTTTGACAAGCCGCACGTTGTCGACACAGTAATGGTGACTTACCAACTTTTCCAATGGCAATTACTTCACCTTTCTTGTTGTCACCAAACCTTACCGTGCCACCATTGTATGCTTTAAGTGAGAGAAATTGGCTTCTATCACCCGTCATGTTACGAGAGCATCCACTATCCAAGTACCAATTGCGGCCGTCTCTCACCAAGCCCTACACAAGATTAGACTTTGAGTTTAGGAACCCAAACAAACTTGGGTCCCCTTTTGTGATCAACATATCTTATGGTATCTTTCCTAATCCATATTTGCTTAACTATTTTGATGTTCTTGTTAATGTGATGAAACCTTTTTTCACAAGTGTTGAGAACATGGCCATTCTTACCACAATAATTGCAAATAATGTATTCGGGAAGACCAACATACTTTCTCCTTCTAAAATCGTTTTTAGGCTTTTGGATGTAACAAATGATCTGATCTGACACTGTTCCATTTGAACCCTAAACCAAATAGCTTTGTTACATCTCTCGGTTTGATTTGTGAGGAAGTTTAACACGGTTTGACTTCCTTCCCATTTTTCAGTGATGTTTTTAGCACTAACAAGTTCATTGGTCAAGTCATTGACACGTGAGAGGAGATGCAAATTCTTTTCTTTTTCTCTCTTGAGTTCATCATTGTTAACACTTTCAATAGACAATGTTTTCTCAACTATGAAGTCATGGGTGTGGTTGTTGAGTTTAGACACGAGATACATGATTCGTTCTTTGGACTCTTCATATTTAGAGGTCATCTCGTCAAGACTTTTGTTTAGATCAATGATTTCATTGGACCTATGATGAGGAGAAGACCTAGAAGTGCTACATTCGGGCATACCTTTTTGAAAGAAAGTAAGCCTATCATGAAGGACTTCTATTTCATTTTTGAGACAGACAACCTCACCTTTTAGACATTTGTTTTCATTTTCCAAACATTTAATCTTTTCTTTTGACTTGTCTAAATCTTTGTCAGAAGCAACAGTCTTAGACACTGTTTCTCTTAGGTCTACAACTTCAACTACAAAGTCATAGATCTCATTCTCAAGAGCATCTTTGTCCTTCAAAAGATCATCACGTTCCTTGGTTAGTGAGGAAACTTGCATCACCAAGGTAGTGTTGACATTTTCAAGGTCAGAGACGTCCGTGGGGTTCAACCTAAGACGCTCTAGTTCTTTAGTCAAATGTTTGTTTAACTTGTTGACTCTTTTAACTTCATCATAAGCCTCAGAGGTGACAGTGACGCTGTCTGTTGCTTTTAGTTCATTTTTAAGATTAAAGTTCTCTTGAGCAATTTCCTCAATCTCATTTTGCATTACCTCAAGCTTATCATTTTGAAACCGACACTTATCAAAAAGTTGGTCAAGAAGCTTACATACTTTCTCTTTGGAGTAAGTTCTAGCCTTGGCCTTTACATGATTTACCTCGTTGTCGGAATCAGAGTCGGAATCGTCGGGATTAGCCATGAGGCATCTTAAGTGTTCAAGTTTTGAGGTTTTTGAGACTTTTTCTTTACCATGATTTGTAAGACACATTTTAGCCTCTAGTTCCTCCTCGATGAGTTCCTCATCTTCCTCGGAGTCGGACATTCCCCAAATAGGACTCATGACTCTATGTTTATAGTCCTTTTTAACCTTTTCTCTTCTTTCCTTTGACTTGATTTCATCCCACTTGGGACATTCTTTAATTTGGTGAGTTTTATCACCACATTTAAAGCATCCCTCGGTGGAGTTAGGTCGTTTCTTAGGAAAGCGTTTTTTCGAGTAATTATTAGTGAACCTTTTGTTTCCTTGGCCATTGACCAACCCGGCTTGATTCCTTGTGAACATAGAAAACTCGTCTTCCTCCTCATCTTCTCCATCACTTGGAGAGGATGTGAGGGCGAGACTCTTTCCCTTTGAAGACTCACTAGAATGCATATCGAGATTAAACTCGTGAGCCATTAGTGATCCCATTAGTTCATGAAGAGATAGGGTTGACAAGTCTTTAGCTTCCTCTATGGCGGTGACTTTGGGTTGCCACTTAGATGTTAGACTACGAAGGATTTTTCAAATGATGTCCTCGGACTCGAAATTCCTTCCTAGACTTTTAAGCTCATTAATAATACAAGAAAAACGTGAAGAGAAACTATTTAAGGACTCGTCCTTTGACATTCTAAACATCTCATATTGTTGCATGAGAAGGTCAATACGGTGTTTTCTTACTTGGGATGTCCCTTCATAGGCAAGTACAGGGGAATCCCAAATAGATTTTGCCGTAGGACATCCAGAGATTCGACTAACTTCCCCCTCACCAACACAACGTTGAAGAATCGACATTGCTTTGGAATTCTTTTCGGCAAGTTTGAAGTCGTTTTCATTGTAATTTCTTTCCTCTTTTGTCTTGGTGAAACCGTTTAAGATATCGGTTTCCTCAATGACAAGAGGTCCATTTTGGATGATATTCCAACATTGATAATCGATACTTTTGATGTAATGTTCCATTTTGAGTTTCCACCATCCAAAATTCGAACCGGTAAAGACCGGGATCTTGGAGTGTTTCTCGGAATCCATTACCCACGAATCAAACTCTAAGGCGATTGGCCTCGATCAAGAGCACGAGGCTCTGATACCAATTATTGAGTTTATGGATTCGAGTACCTAAGAGGGGGAGGGGGTGAATTAGGTACTATTTAAAAATTTTAACTTCAACTTTATTAATTAAAGTGAGTTGAGAGAACAAAAGAGATAATAGAATACTTCGAATAATATTGTAAGATTAAACGAGTATTGGAATGAATGTTTGCTGAAGTATGAAAGTAACAACTGTTCTGACTGTAGCTATTTGTCTCAGTTTATGGAATACAGACTGCAGACCAAATGTGACAGTATGATGAACTGTTACTTCGAAAGTTTAAGCAAAGCAAAACAAAACAAACAAAATAAAAATGCAGCGGAATAAAGTAAAAGAACAAACACGAGATTTTTGAATTGGTTCGGCAAGAAACTCAAGTGCCTATGTCCAATCTACTTTTTATTGATTTCTTTTAGTGATCTACTCCGACAACTAAAAGACCCGTACAATAAAAGCAACAACCTACTCCGGTTGTGTTACAAGTCCAAGAACTACTCCGTTCTTATGACAAGCTAACTCGCAACCTACTCCGGTTACCAAGAGTTGAAGACTACTCCGTCCTAACTCCACACACACACTAAGAATGTTTTAAGGATCAAGCTTCCACTATCTTATTCTTAACAAAGAATTAAGATGGACAACTTTTACAAGATCAACAATCTTAAGTGAGAGAGTTTAGTATATTAAAGTAATGTGATAGAGCCACGATCAGTAACAACTTGAAGACTCTTAGAAGTTTTGCAAAGACACACGGTTTTAAGCTTTAAAAACAATTTGCAAACTTGAAAAAATATTTCAGAAAAAGTCTTGGGATTTTTAGAGAGGAATGGCTCGCCTTTTATAGAGAAGATGGGTGAGGGAGTTGCTAGGGTTTTGAAGGGTCAAAGACCTCACATGTGAAGAGCCTCAACAACCACCCAATACTTGCACCAAAGAAGGTTCTTATGCAAAGGCAAAAGAAAGGAAAGAGTGTTTGAAAACTATCCATAAAAGCTCATGCAAATTCAGAAAACAAAGAGGGAAAAACAAGTCACATGATGACAAGTTTACACAAATATGGCAAAAAGCATTTCTTGTTTTCTAAAGGACCAAAGGGTCAAATTTGCATAAAGAGAATACATTTTGAAAATAATAATTATTCAAACCACTCTTTATTGAAGGCCAAATCCTAATAAAAATCTGAAGTTTATCTTTGAAAAATAAGAGACACGTAAAAGATTTTCGAAAGATAAAAAGGCTTCAAGTGTTACGAATTGAGGCAACAGTTCAGGCGGCTGTTACTTGTGAAAGTAACAGTCGTCTTGACTGTTTCTATTACTCTAGGATACTCTACTTTCTCACTTGTACATTAGATGATACATAAGACTCGATACAATGGAATGATCAACAACTCAACACTTCTTAATCCAAGCTTGATTTAACCATAAATCCTGAAAAGGTAAACTAAGAAAGCACACATCAGATGGGCATGTTATCATCAATCATAAGGAACCCAACAGCCTTCTTATATCAACTTGGTTGAGAGAAACCAATTCGGGGGTGCTGCAAATGAAGATGCAGCCAAGCATATGGAGATATTTATTGATTATTGCTGCTCTATACCCCCGCCGACCAGTGTGACCCAGGACCAGGTGAAGGAAACCATGTTTATATTCTCTCTTCGTGATGCTGCAAGGGAGTGGTATAAAGACCTGGATCGAGCTGGTAATGGGATCACCGACTGGAATTCTTTGGCCTTGGCATTCTACAAAAAGTATTTTTCTACCTCGAAGACTAATGCCATTAGAGCTCAGATCATGAGCTTTAAACAGGGGCCTGACGAGAACTTTCATGAGGCATGGGTCCGTTTCAAGAAGCTGGTGCGAACCATTCCGCATCATGTGTTTGAGAAGTGGAGCCTATGCAATCAGTTTTATAATGGGCTCTATGACAATCAGAGAGCTATCCTGGATGCGGCAGCCAGTGGCAGATTCCAGGAGAACATGGGAGAGACTAAGGGGTGGAAGATCATTGATGACTTGGCCACCCATAAAGCTGAGTATGGGAATTCCAGGGGAAATCAAAGGAGAGCTGCTGAATCTCCATCTGTAGCTGCACTAGAGGCTCTCACGGCGAGATTTGATAAGTACGAGTTGGGAGGAGCTTCAAAAGGAGGGATTTACCATGTAAATGCTGTTTTAGACGGTCCTTTCGTCTGTAAAAGATGTGGAGCTGAGGGACATGTTTCAGACAACTGTCCTAGTCCCTTTGAGTCTTGTGCTGCCTTTCAACATTATAGGTAGACAAACACTTACTATGAGCCGAATGTCCATCCGAATCTGAGGTTGAGCAGCCAGAATGTCTTGAATCCGACTCAACCTCCACAGCAGCAGCAGCAGCAAAATTATGTGCCCCCTCATAAGCAACAACAGTTTCAAAAGCCCCCATATGTTCCTCAGCAGCAGCAACAATCCCAAGGTTTCGATATCACTGAATTAAAGAACTTGTTACTGAAAGAGTCTCAAGCTAGAGAGGCCGGGATGAAGATGCTTGAGAGCCAAATTGCTCAGTTGGCTAACAAGAATACAACTCAAGCTCCGAGACATTTACCGACACAAACTGATCAAAAAGAGACCCTTAATGCTATCACTTTGAGGAGTGGGTCCACCCTGGACGGGTCTGTTATGGTTGAGGATGTCCCTGAAAAAGGTGAGGCGGAATCGAGTAAGAAAAAGGCCGTGACGAATAATAACAAGAAAAAGACGATCAGCAGGTATGTCAGTCGATCGACTGACATGCCCGGTCGATCGACTGGTCCGCGACAACCAGAAGCTACTGTTCCTGTAGAAGTCAGTCGATCGACTGACCAACCTGGTCGATCGACTGAGGCCGCTGCTGATAATGCACAATTTCGTCCTCCAATGCCTGATAACTTAAGGGACCACTTGTTTCGGGGTACGACCGCCCCGAAAATATTGAGGGAAGACCCAAATGCTGATGGGTCAGTTCCGGTTCAGAAATACGACCCTATGTCGATTAATGGTTCACATTTGAGACGGTCTGAAGAAGGATCAAGCTACAACAAGGAGAAGGTTGTGGACTTTCAGCCTAAGTCCACCGATGCCGGCATGCGAGATTTAGAGGAGAGGGCTAAGTTACTTCTTACAGCCCCTTATCCAGAGAGATTGGTGCCGACGAAGGAACAGGTATCATTTAATAAGTTTGAAAAGGTTATTCGTAGCTTAAATGTACAAGTTCCTTTCCTTGAATTAGTAAATCAAGTGCCTGCTTACACGAAATTCATGAAACAACTTTTGTCCAAAAAGAAGTCGCTTGAAACTGTGCATACTGTCGCACTCACTGAAGAGTCATGCTCTTATTTAACCCATACTGCACCACCTAAATTAGCTGACCCAGGTAGTTTCTCCGTTCCTTGTAATATTGGTACCTTTTCAATTGAGAAGGCATTATGTGACTTAGGAGCTAGCATTAGCGTTATGCCTTTGAGTCTAGCTAGGAAATTGAAATTGACTAGGTTTGCAGTCACCGATATGACAGTACAGATGGCTGATCGATCTGCGGTCCAGCCAATAGGAGTCTTAGAGGACATTCTTGTGCAAATAGGAAAGTTTTTCTTCCATGTTGACTTCGTTGTACTAGATATGCCTAAGGATGCCCACATACCTATCATACTAGGTAGACCATTTCTGCACACTGCTGGTGCAGTTATCGATGTAGGTTCAGGAACTTTGACCTTTAAAGTGGGAAAGAATTCTATTGTCTTTGCCCAGACTGCTAAGAAGAAAGCCCCCATGTGGCCAATAACTTGTAATACGGTTTCTGAAAAGAAATCATACTTTGTGCTTCCTGATATGCATGTCTCTATACCTACTCCTGTTGTGACACCTCCGCCCCAAATTGGGAGCAAATTGGAGGAAAATTTGTCTATTTCTGATATTGCAGGAGGTGGTTTGGGGAAGGAAGAGCTACATGTTGCTCCAGCTGTGAAGGAGGCAATAGTTCAAATAGGCGGTTTAGGATGCCTTAGCTATGGCACGGATGAGGAGCCCGAAGATGAGCCAGTCAAAGCAACGGAGTCTGATCTGGATTCCGATGAGTCCGAAGAGGTCGTTGAATGGGAAGATGTCCGACATGTTGATCCGTTGAGTTCTGCGGATGCTGGAGCTGAGAAGAGTGCAACTGAGAAGATGAGCTCTATTGAGGCTACCTCTAGTAGCCAGGAGCTGACCAAGTGGGCCATTCCGTGGCCGTTCTTGATCAACTATTAGTTGATCACTTGCTTTACAAACATTTTATTGTTTTTTAAGACTATTTACCGTTTTTTTTTCGTGTGCGCGAGACTTCGCTCTTTTAAGTTTGTTTGGGATTTTTAAACACTTTAGACTGTACATATGGGTTTTGCGCAATTTTGGACACGGTATTATGTGCATTTGCAGGTTACAAGACCAAATTAGCTCAAGTTATTGAGCTAATTAGACGAAATCAGGAAGTTACAGCAGTATTTCCAGTCGATCGACCGCCTACCTTGGTCGATCGACTGAGGTGCGACTTCCAGGAGCTTCTGTTCCTGTTCATTCCAGTCGATTGACTGCCTACTATGGTCGATCGACCGTTGTCGCTGCTGTACCATCCCAACTTTGGTCGTTTTGCGGAATTGAGGGAGTCTTTTCTCCACTTTATTTTCCGACTCATTTCTGATTTCTTCCATTTTCTTAACTTTGCACATAATTTTACCATCCCAATTTTGCTTTCTCGATTTTATGCGTGGTATTGTTTGTCTTTTCAGGCACTTATTGGTAGCACTGCTGGCTACTGAAACCTCCTAGCTCACGCTGGTTTGGGGAGGTTTCCTTTTGCTGCGCTTAAAGTCTTGTGAGTTTCTGAGACCTTATTTCATGTCATTTTCATTTTATTCCTTTTACGCAAATTCCCATTTCTCTTTTATTTCATTATATGATTTTGCACAATGGGGACATTGTGCGATTTGGTTTGGGGAAGGGTTTTGCGTTGCATTTCATTTGCTTGCATTCACGTTTACATTTTAGTTTTGCATTGTTTCTTTTATTTTTCCATATATACAAAAATTCAAAAAAATTGAAAAATTTCAAAAATTCAAAAAATTTCACGTTTATTTTAGCATATAGGTTGAGTCGGAATGGTAGTATTTTAATGATGACACTGCATTTGCATCTGTTTTTGCCTAAGCCTTGCTAAATTAACATGTTATTAGTAGAATCATATATGCATATTCTACGAGTTTTCGTTAAATTTTTTGCTGAGCTTGAGACTTGACTTAGAAATTTGGCAAACTACAAAAATCTTTCTAAGGATTAGAGCTTAATAAATCGGTGACATTCATGACCGATTTCATGTAGGAATGTGAGTAGTACTCCATATGAGACATGTTACATAAATGTGCATAAATATGAACTTGATTTGCTTAATACCTGTGTGCATTCGGTTTGTGGTTCGTTGACAAATGTGGAAGAGGTCACCCCTTTATTCATTTTGCCCATAAGCTCCACACTGCCAAAAATAGCCTTTTTGTCCAGTTACTACATCCTACACATAGCCTGCCTTTGTCAAGCTAGTAGTTTAGTTGTTGGGGTTGTTACTTTGTTTTTGGTGGCATATGCTCTTTTGAGATGTTGATGGGAAGATGAAAAGGGAAGGGAAGAAAGAAAAATGATTCGAAAAAGAAAAAAAAAAAAAAGAAAAAAAGAAAAGAAAGGTGCTGTACTGTTCGAAGCAGTCGATCGAGTGGCATCATTGGTCGATCGACTGGCGTCTGAGAAAGAAAAAGAAAAAAAAAATCAATTCGCATGATTCAAGTCTTTATTTTATGGCGATTTTTGCTCCCATGTTGCATTTATATCTTATGGGGAGTTGATTGATTACAATTATTATGGAGAATGCGAGATTAGTGCTTCTAATTAGCACCGGTTTTATTGAATTTTGAGCAAGAAGTTGGATGTTGTCATATGGCTTTGTTTAGGTACTAGCTTGATCACCTGTACCTCCACACTCCCATAATTATCTTTGCCTCTTCTTACCCATTACCTCACATATCCATATATACCTCGGCATGTGTCATGGTGATTTGATTGGTTGGAATGCATATGTACGGTTGTAGAGATTACTTTCATATTAAATTGCAGGCATGTTCTTATGGGTCGTAGTTAGGTGAGTGTCACTACAAATTGAATTCTTTCTATCTTATACATTAATCACCTTGTGCTTATTTGAGTGATTTGAGCGACCCGTGAGAGTCCAATTTGATAAGTCTCTACTGATTGACGATTCGTGCTTTTAACGACTCCATAACTCGTTTGCATGATTCATACGCTAATTGATTGTTGGTTATTGCATTAAATTGGTTTAGGCTAATCGGTTTGCATTTCGCTCTGAGATTGAACTAGTTCCATTAGGTTTTAGGATCGAGTCTAGTTCTTGCTTGGGGACAAGCAAGGGTTTGGTTTGGGGAAGTTTGATGCGTGTCTTTTATATGATGTTTTACACCTCATTTTACACGCATTTCAGAGCTCATTTATGTAGTTTATGCTACTATTTGCCCCATTTCGTCTACTTTCGTATTTTTATGTAATATTGCAGATTTATGCGGAAATGAGTAGATATTAAGCTAAATCCGTCCCCCGAGTGCACTGCATTGCATTCGACGTGAAGTATTTACTCAAGGAACGAGCTTGGTGCGCATTTCGAGGCCCAAAAGACAAATCCACGAGAAATTAGAAGTAAAGTACCAGCTAAGCAGCCGATCGACTGGCCTCATTAGTCGATCGACCACCACACGATAAGCAGAGGCTACTGTACACTGCAGTTCAGTCGATCGACCGGTCACAGTGGTCGATCGACCAAACCGCTACTTCAGACGTGAATTAAAAGATCGAGAAACTTGAAGCCCATGAGACATTAGGTTTTGGAATAAGAACTACGTTGTATTCTATATAACGTAAGCTAGGTTTACAGAATATTCATTCGATCTATCATCCAGTTTTCATTCAGCTTTAGTTTAGCATCCAAATAATTAGGGTTTTCGATATTGTTCCGTATTCAATACAATTCACTTTTGCGTTCGGCTTTGTTCTTTTCCTTCGCAATTCCACACGGTATTCTCCTGATCTTATTCCATTGTTTTGCTTTCATTCATAGATTTAGAATTGCTAGATCAGTTTCCCAAAGCCGAATTATCATCTTTTGTTAATCGTTTATTTAGCCGTTTTAATCATGAATTCTGTAGTTTTATCAGTCAATTTTATTGTTGTTATTATTCCCAGTATGAGTAGCTAAATAGCTTGTGCTAGGATGTAGGGGAACTGTAGATTAGGCGGCATTAGAATAGGGAACCCTGAATCGCGTGTTGGTCGATCGACCGCCATACCTGGTCGATCGACTGGCCACGTGAGGTTTATTTCGTTTTAATTAATTTAATTGTTACATTTGACGAATTGAATGCATGCGACTAGTTGAATGCCTAGTATACGACTGACCCCTTAGATCGAAAGATAGGGAAGTTGTTAGACCACCAATTAAAATGACTAAACTATGCTGAGATCGAAAGATAGGTAAAGTTTAGGTTATTAGTCACTTTTCGGGATGAGAGTCAGTATTAGTGATATTAGGGACCCGTAGCGAGATCGAAAGATGCTACTTGTTAAGAGTGGACCGAGAGGACCTCTTGTTTTCCCGCCTCATGTGTTTGATTTAGACCTACTTAGTATGCTGCCGCCGAAACTATAGTGAACCGACCATCCTAGTACCCTTCTTTATATTTGATTTAATACATTTCTTTAGTTTAATTTATATTTCATTGCCTTTAGCTATAGACTAAATTCAATCAAACCTCCACATAATCGTTACCTTAGACTGAAATTAGACAACTAATAATTACATCTGCCTCTCTGTGGTTCGACCCTGCTACCGCTATCTATAGTTGCAGTTAGGAATTATAAATTTATCTTTGGTGCTCACAACGACGGGCATCACAAAGCATGGACATATTTCCTACTTAATGCATTTGCCACCACATTAGCCTTCCCTTCGTGATCAATTATCGTCATGTCATAATCCCCAATTAACTCTATCTATGTCCTCTATCTCACATTTAGCTCCTTCTGAGTATAAATGTACTTTAAGCTCTTGTGATCAGAAAATACCTTAGAAGTAGTTCCATAAAGGTAATTGCACCACAGGTTTAAGGCAATAACCACTGCTCTCCCAATTCTGGATCATGAGTTGGATAATTTGCTTCATACTGTTTCAGCTATCTTGAGGCATAAGCTTTCACCTTTCCATTCTGCATAAGTACACACCCCAATCCATTTTTCGAAGCATCTATATACACTTCAAAATTCTCATTCCCATCAGGTAAAGCTAGAATAGAAGCCGTAGTCAGGCGCTCCTTCAAGCTTAGGAATGTCGTCTCACAACTGTCATCCCACTGGAACTTAATCTCCTTTTTCATCAAAGTAGTCAAAGGCTTATCTATTTTTGAGAAGTCCTTTACAAACCTTCTATAATAGCCAGCCAACCCCATAAAACTTCTAATATCACCCACATTTTTCTGTCTTTACCACCGCCTCAATCTTGCTTGGATCCACCGACACTCCCTGTTGAGACATCACATGCCCTAGAAAGGCAACTTTCTCGAACCAGAATTCACATTTACTCAGTTTAGCATAAAGGTTATTCACCCTCAGGGTGTGTAATACAATCCTCAATTGCTTCTCATGCTCTTCTGTATCCTTAGAATACACCAGGATATCATCGATAAAGACAACTACAAACTTATCCAAATAGGGACTAAACACGTGGTTCATTAAGTCTATGAAGACTGCCGGTGCATTAGTTAACCCAAATGGCATAACAACAAAGTCGTAGTATCCCTATCTAGTCCTGAATGCAGTCTTTGGAATATCTTCATCTTTAATTCTCAATTGATGGTATCCCGACCTCAAATCAATTTTAGAAAATATCCCAGCACTACTCAACTAGTCAAATAAATCATCAATTCGAGGTAAAGGGTACCGATTCTTTATGGTCACATTATTTAGCTCCCTGTAGTCAATACACAACCTCATGCTTCCATCTTTCTTCTTAACAAATAACACAGGTGCTCCGTAAGGTGACACACTTGGTCTCACATAACCCTTATCCAATAACTCTTCCAACCGCTTATTGAGCTCCTCCAATTCCTTAGGTCCTATCCTATAAGGTACTTTAGAAATTGGTCCCGCCTCAGGTTTCAAGTTAATGCCGAATTCAATATCCCTCAGAGGTGGTAACCCCGGAATCTTGTCTGGAAATACATCTTGAACGTTTTGCACGACAGGTACCAATGTCGCCCCCGGCACGTCCTCCCTTGTATTCCTCACATGACATAAGATTAACTATCCACCCTTCCTCAGACAAGATTTTAAGGTGATTGTCGAGATAAGTTTTATTTTGGTTTAACTACAAATCCCTTATAAGACACTTTTATTCCCTCAGTTCCATTCAAGGTGACCTTCTTCTGATGACAATCTATAAAGGAAATTCAATTAAGTTGGTAAAAAAGATAGCTTCCCCAATTTTAACCGACACATCTTTATACACACGATTACAAGGTACGGAATCCCTCGAAGGAATGTCAACTCAAATACTTCTAATTTAAAGTCCTAGCATGCTCACTTAAAATAAAAGAGTGGGTAGCTCCCGAATCAAATAAAACAAAGGTAGGCTCATAATTAACAAGAAAGGTACCCGTGACAACATAAGCATCCTACTCAACAACTTCCTTTCCCATCATAAATAATTTCCCACTTCTCTTAGCTCCACCCTGGCTAGCTGATGCTGACCCATTCTGCTGATTCGCACCGTTCATTATTTTCTAAAAATTACCACTTTAATTGCCTTGTTTATTGTTGAAGCGATTCTGATTAGAATAGTTGTTGTTGCTCCTTTGATAATTTGCACCTCCGGACTTTGATTAAAGTTCCCATAGCTCTGCATAGGAGTGCGAAAGCCACCACTCTAGTTATAATTAACAAATCCCCTTCCTTGGCCACCCACAACAACTCTACAATCAGCAATCTTGTGACCCGATTTGCCACATCTGAAACACGTGACACCGTTTTTCCCATTGGCCCAATTCAGCCGAAGCTCCCACGACATACACTCCCATTTGACGCACTATTCAAGAAATATGAACGGAATTGATTTACATTCTGCTTCTTATTCCCAACACTCTCAATTGAAGGCTCGGTCTTTCTTTTCTTCCTTGAGCATATTTGTAATTCTCTCAACGTGCCCAGCTGTTTGATATACATTATCTATGTTACTTGGTTGACCAGCTGCCAGCCTCTTCTTGATAGTTGTGGTCAACCCCTTCTCGAATCTAAGTGCCAACATCTCATCACTGAAGTTTAAATCTGCCATGTACTCTGATAATTCCATAAGCTTGTTGTAGTAGGTTTCCCTGTCATCTCATCTGTCATCTTAAAAGAATCAAATTCTGCCCTCATTCTGCTCCTAATATGCTCTGGAACAAACACAACTCTCATATTCTTCTTGAATCTAGACCACTTCAAATAATCACTTCCATTATTCGCAGCAGCTTCTCTAAGAGCCTCTTTGCTATGAGTCCACCATAAACCAGCTTCTCCCCTCAGATAATAAGCGCCCTGATCCACTTGCAACTCTGCTAGATACTTTAGCATCTCAAAACGATTATCGAACTCCCTGTGCCAATCTCCCAGTAAAGATGGTTCACCTAGCCCGTCATACTTCGTCGAATTTTGCCTCGCAATAGAAGCACTCACCTTAGCTGGATCCTGAGCTGACCCTTTTGACTTTAATGCATTAGTTAAAGCTTCATTCATGGCAATAAGGCGATCCACTTCCTCTTGAGACATAGTGGTAGGTGTAGCTGTAGTTGTAGCTTTCTTTGGAGACATGATTCTGATATAAAATTAAATGAAACATAAGTTTCTGATGAGGAATTTAGGCATAAGGTTTTTAAATATTATCCCTACAAACAAAACAACATGTGGTTGACTGGATTGGCCTAAGACCAGTCAACCACATGACTCGCTCACGGCCAAAGCCATTGATACCGTTGTTTAGTAACAAAATAAATACCTAGGACTACTAATAGAAGTTAATGAAAGTAGGGTCGATCTCCACAGGGAGGCTATAATATCTATCTGCTAATTTAAGTCTCTCTGGTAACAAATGGGGGTTTTAGATTTTGATTACTAAACTACTAGTGATAAAGGCAAGAGAATGAGAGAAAGGAGCAGTAAAAGCAAGGATAAGCAAAGTATGTGATCAGATAAAAAGAGGTATGCTAGGAATTTGGTTCACCATGGCAATTAATCAACTTAGTCGTAAATAGTTCAGACGATATAATGTGAGAAGGGCACGGGAAAGGTCCTTCCGGCCCGCTATCCACTCTAGATTACAACTAACTTAACTTCCGTCCTCATTAGGGTAGTCTACTGTTCATAACAGGTCTTTTCATTCCAATCTTCCGATCTAGAATTGAATTTAACCAATTTAATGGGTTTAGAAGCGTGCATTCAACTAAACATCTACAGTTATATTGTTAATGAAACAGTACTCACAATTTATCATCTAGCCTATTTACAACATTGGCAACTCACTACCATGGCTCCCCTAATCCTAACATAAGGGAATTTAACTACTCATGCTATTAATGACATAAACAATAACAACATTGAATAAACTAGAGAAAGACATATTAGATGAGTAGTAAAGATGAAGCATAAATTACTAACAAGAATAATAAAACAGAGATAAGAGAACACGGATTAAGAGCAAACAAAAGAATTAAATTAAGAGTAAAGTATAAAGAAGGATTACAAAGTCTAGATCCGAAATTAAGAGGCAAGCAACGCAAGAGAGAAAGTTCCAGCAGTAATTAAGAGAGAAAGAGTAATTAAGCGTAGTATAATGTATGTTTTAACCTAATGTCGTCTTCCTTATATAGGGAAGAGTTTTTATTAAACAAACTAAGATAATCATGGATTAGTAACCCGTGTAAACAGGCAAAGTACTCGATCGACGCATTTGAAACCTCTCGATCGAGTAACTCTTCAGCATATCCTCTCGATCGAACAAACTTCGCCTACGATCGAGAACCTCTAATTCAGCCCTCTTCGATCGAGCTCAGCAGGGACTCGATCGAACATCTCGAACCGTCAAAACCACTCCATCGAACAAGAAAAGTCTCGATCGAGCAGTTAGCCACTGAAAACAACTCGCACTTCATTTCGTCAGCTCCTAAGGACTCCTCACGCTTCCCGAGGCATGACATTTCGGCTCTAAATCTTCCATCTCCTTAAATGCATGCTAGGAGGAACGAATAAGGCACGATTTCACCACTTTGAGGTATGTTCCTTCAAATAAGACGAAACAAACCAAAGTAGCCTATTCGGGGCATTTTGCATTATAAAACTATAAAAATGACATAGAAATGCGTGCAATAAGAGGCTAAAAAGATTATATAAATTGCACATATTAAATCTCCCCAAACCGAACCTTTACTCGTCCTCGAGTAAACTAAATGCAAACTAATGGAACGGAAATGAAAACTCAGAGCTAGCTATAACTTGTCCACTTAAGCCGTTTAATGCAAACAAAACTGATATTTATAGCTACAACAGTCAAGCGTAAACGATTTGTATGATGTCTATAAATAAGCTGAACTGTCAACCTTGCAAGACCTTCAAAATCGGACTCTCACGGGTCAGTCTTCTCTCATGAAGCAAAAGGTAGGTGTAAAAGTGCAAGAGAAGAAGATAAAATAGTCACTCACCTAAACTACGACCCACATAAACATGCTTGCAACAAAAATGATAGACAATTCTAATCACCACACATACATTCCAACCAAACAGTGTCTGTCACAGCCGAGGGCTTACAAAAGTTATGGCAAAGTGAGGCTACGGGTAAGAAAAGGCAAAACGGTTATGGGATATGTGGAGGTAATGCGTCAAGCCAGCACCTAAACAAAGCCATACTAAGCAAATCCGATTCTCAACCGATTTTAAAATCAAGCACATGTGCCCTTCTTTTGCACAAAACTCACTCATCCAAACACAAAACTTCTCAAAATATATAAATAATGCATAAGATTAAGACTGTCACAAACTTCTTCTTCTTGTTTTTTTTACACGGTCCATTCTTTTTCTTTTCTCTTTTTTTTCCCTTTTCTAATGCTTTTCTCATTTTCCCGCCCACATCTTTTCTTCTTTTCTTTTCATTTTTCACATGTCCTCCTTTGTTTTTCTTTTCTACCAACTCCATACAAGATAAAACGAACCAACTCGCATCAAAGGAAATTATACCGTATAAAAACACTAAACTAGCTTGACATACAGGCTTAATTTGGGTGTAGTTAATGGGTCAAAAGACTAAGTTTGGCTAATGTGGAGCTAAATGGGTGAAAATGAAAGAAAGGGAAAATTGCAAGCGCCTCCCTGCATATGACACCGACCACAAACCCGAATGTATGCAAGCAAAAAGCAATCGAATTTCATGGAAGTGCAAAACGATGAACTTGTTATGCAAGGAGTATAATACTCTCAATTCCTACATGAACTGGTCATAAATGACACCAGTTATACGGCTCTAATAACTTAGAAATTTTAAGTAGGTTGCCAGTTTTCAGGTCAAATCTATATGATCAGCTGTATTTTTAACATTAACTCATAGACAATGCGCATGACAAAGTTAATAAAATGCCAATCAAATGCATCGCTTAAGTGAAATGACAAGTTACAGTGCAAAATCATCACGGAAATCTACAGTTCCGACTCGACCTATATGCAAAAATAAACGCGATATATTTTTGAATTTTTTTGTGTTTTTCATTATTTTGAAATTAAAAACAAATGCAAGCAGAAAAAGAAACGTGAATGCAAAACAAATGCAAATGCAGACTCAAAGGATGCAATACCCTCCCCAAACCAAAACGAACAATGCCCTCGTTGTCCTCCAGCATACAACAACAGAATATACGGGGAACGGGGGAAGTGAAATAAAGGAAATGAAAAATAAATAAAAGCACAAATAATTACAAAATAAGCGAACTTCCTCAAACCAGCCAGAAAACTGGGGAAGTGAGTAGACCAGTAGCTACTCGACATCCTCCTCCTCCTCACCAACTATCGTGTAGTCAGGGTCACGCTCCTGCTCCCGTCTCCTCCCCTCGTCAGCTCGAGCTCTCTCCACCTGCTCAGATGTGTCCGCCTTGCTCTCTGGCTGTGAGTACCCCTCCGCCGGGTACCGGTAGAAAGAAGGGTGTGGCCTGCCGTCTCGAACGGGACGTCCTCTCCGCATGTGGTACTCATATAGAGGGAATAAGGCAAATGCCTGATCCCGCTCTATACGAGCCACTCTCCTGCACATCTCAAACAACAAACCATCACGACGCCCTTAGTCCATTACCTCGGGCGCCTCAAAGGGTGTAGGAGGAACAAAGTTAGCCGGCAGAACCGACTGTGGAACAGAAGGAGTAGGGATAGGGGTCGGTGTAGGCGTGGGCGTGGATGTCTGCCCAGCCTGAGTGGGTGTTGACCCTTCTCCAGTCTCAGGTCGCTTCCGCTTCTTAGAAGCGGGAGAAGTGGAAGGAGAAAGTGTAAGGTGGTATGAAGGTAAAGGTGGAGGCAACCTACCTAACACAGTGGTCAAAGGTGAAAGACGGGATAGGTCGGAAAACGGTAAGGTCACGGACTCGGAACCACAGCTCTTCCAAGTCTGTTGATCCTTAGCTAACCAAAGCATCGCCTGTATGGCATTAATATCTAAGTACACATCCTTATCTACATGTGTCAGGCCTCGAGGGAAGGCAGTGAAGAGGGTACGGGCAATATAGGAGGCTATCCCTCCACAGGAAATCATGCTCGTCCTCTTCTGCCCAACAACGTTAAAATGTTGAGCTGTCAAATAAGCAATGTTAAGAACGAAGGGGCCAGCACTATCAATGTTCAAATAGACCCCTAAAATAGACAACTCAACGTTGTTAACGTTGTTAGGCTCGTGGCAGCCAAAGATCGTCCCTCCAACGAGACGAATAAAGTAACGGGCCGGAGGAAGATGGACTTGAGCCAACTTCCGCTAGTCGTAGGGATTCTGTGCAATAGTAGGCCAAAGTAAAGCAAGGATCATCCGAGGAGGATCCTGATGGCCGTGAAAAGACAAACCCAACCTCCTCCCAAACTCAGCTAAGGTCCAAGTGGTGGTCTGGTTAAATAGTCTAAAAGAAACACAAGGACTCTCCGTATCAGTGGCATAGGCAGCGGGTGAGAAAGTAAAAGCTGAAGAACTCGAGGGTCACTTGCTCATAGGTCAATGCTCTCATCGTGGTCAGACCAGTCATCCCCGTCCCGTTTAAAAGTTCAGCCACGTGTTCTAAAATCCCTAACTTTTCCAAAGAAGAACGACACAAAAATTTATTAGATGTAATGTCACAGTTCATCAAAAATTTAAAGCGCTTACGATGAAAAGGGTTAATAAAACGTACCTCAGGATGCTCGGGAAGCGAGTCCAGTGAGTCGTCAGCCACAAGCCTGGCAGCCGTGCGTCCTCCAACAGTAGGAACCCCTCCTCGCCCCCTTCCCCATCCTCGTGAACTAGAGGCAGCACCGAAGGCAGAAGCAGCCAGTCCAGGAGCGCGGCCTGGGACTGATCTAGGTACGAGCGCAGATGAAGTAGTAGCTGTGACAAAGGGTGTCGACGCAGCAGGGGTCGACACCAAGGATGGTACAGAAGCAGTAGCAACAGTGGCCGATTAATCAAATAAGTCCTAAAATTAGAAAATTAATC
This sequence comes from Silene latifolia, assembly GCF_048544455.1. Lineage (NCBI taxonomy): Eukaryota > Viridiplantae > Streptophyta > Magnoliopsida > Caryophyllales > Caryophyllaceae > Silene > Silene latifolia. Next base: position 4,919,000 of record NW_027413661.1, on the reverse strand, counting down.
AACAATAACACGATTTTCCCGAGTTTCGAAAATTTCGAAACCCTAAAACCTAAATTAAGGCCGAAAAATAGCAAATAAACCATAGGAAATAGGGAGAAAGACTTACTTGTGAATTACCCAAGAACAAATGAAATTAACATCAACAATAATCACCAAATAATCAGATCGAAACCCGATTTTTCGCAAACCCTAATCGCAGCAAAAACCTAAAAACGCGAAGTTTGAAGGGGGTTTTAGAGGGCAATGACAAATAAAGCAAGGAACAAATTGTGGGTAATTGATTTGGTAAAAAGGGAAGAAAAATGGAGATTTTGGGGATTTTAATGAGGTTTATCGCAAAAACAAAGGAAGAATAAAGAGTTTGAATGAAAATAGAGTAGGGAAAAAGAAGACTCTCGTGCATATTATCAGCGTTTTCACTCGATCGAGTGATTTGAAATCACTCGATCGAGTACTTTCTTCTCCATTCTGCTCGATCGAAACATTTGAACTTATTCGTCGAAAGCTTCTCTTTCCTCCTTGAATTCTACTTGATCCAAAACAGATCTAGGACTTTTGCTCCTCATTTCCTCTCGATCGAGTACAGGATAACTCGATCGAGGAACCTTCAACATGGGCATTTCGATCGAGTACTCTAGTTTACTCGATCGAAGGCTTTGGCTGGGCATTCTGCTCGATCGAGAGCAAAAAGTACTCGATCGGGTCTTTTTTCGTTGGCACGCACTCCAATGCACCAAACCTTCCCCAAACCTGCATAAAAATACAGCAAAACACTTCCTTCGAATACCAAAATCACAATTCGCAGTCTATATTCGGTCTCGCGCTAAAAACTAACTACGCTATTGTCTAAAAGTCTAAACGCAAATTAAAATGTCTAACAGAAATTCAAATTACAAAGGTTTTACAACGGGACATTTCCCGTTTATCTTCCGAAGCACTTTAACAGCCCAAAAGAGGGCTTCTAACTGGAGGAGGTCCCTTCAGCATCGCGGACCGTCCTCTTGGATCACCATGAACTTGAACTGGTACTGGTGGATGAAGAATAGTTCACATCCACATAAGCCTTCACTTTCTTCTTTCCTTTGTCATTCTTCTAGCATCGTCTTTCGCATCATTCCCATCACTGGGCTTGGTATTCACTATACCTTAACCGAGGGAATCTCCAATATTCACTGTGTTTATACCTGCAACAATGGAAATAACAGAATGGTCCTCCATATTGCTCTCAGTCTGAGGCGGAGGTGTTAATATAGCAGCGCAAAACTCAATATTGTCAACTGGAGAATCTGCGTCAGGATCTATAGAAGGTAGAGCATTGCAAGGTTGAACCTGCATAGGGGCCCTACGAACATTGGACTGATAGAAATCAGCTCCACGTTGCCTACCTTAAAAGTAAGAGTCTTCCCCCCAACATCTATCACTGAACGAGCAGTAAATAAAAATGGTCGTCTTCATAATAGGAGCGTAAGAATCCTCGGGGATGTCTAAGACCACAAAGTCAATGGGAATAAAGAATTTCCCGATCTTTACAGGTATGTCTTCTAAGACACCTAGGGGCCATGATATTCTATGGTTGGCCATCTGTACAGTCATATTGGTACAGTGAAATCTGGTCAAACCGAATATCTTAACGAGAGACATGGTAAGACGCTCACGCTAGCTCTTAAGTCACATAGCGCATTATCAATCAAGTGGGTCCCCTAAATAGAATAGAAAAGCTACCCGAGTTAGACTGTTTGGGTGGTGTCTTATTATGAATAAGGGCAGAGCCTATTTCTGCCAAAGCTACCGTTTCATGATCACGAATATGCCTCTTACGCGTTAATATTTCTTTCATAAATTTCATATAAGAGGGCACCTGAGTAAGCAATTCGGCGACTGGAACGTTGACGTGAAGGCTCTTTAAAATATCAGCAAATTTTCCGAACTGTTGTTCAGATATCCTGTTCTACAATCGCCTCGAGAAAGGGACCTCTTTTCACTCGATCGACCACTTTTTCCTTTCGATCGAGCACTTTCATCAACAACTTCACTCGATCGAGGACTATCAATTACTCGATCGAAGTCTTTAATTTCAACAGTACTTGATCGAACAGCAGTTTAATTCGATCGAGTATTTTCCCTAGCAATTCCTCTCGATCGACCACCTTAGATGAGTCGATCGAGTACTTTTCTCGGGTTCAGCATATTTAGTCCAAGGACGACTGTTCACGATCAGCAACATTTATTTCCGAGTCTAATTTGTCTTTATCATTCGACATTTTAGGTCCCTCATAGGAAAGACCACGTCTCAAATTAATCAAGTTTACCGTCTTATGATGTTTCTTATCCGGTTGGGACGGTAAATGACCCGGCCGCCTTGAAGCTTGATTAGTGGAAAGTTGATCTATTTGAGACTCGAGTGACTTGATTGATGCATCTTTTTGTTGGTCACTCTTTTATAATTGGACAGTCAACGCTTGTTTCATTGACTTCAACTCAGTTATCTCACTTATACCACTAGAGGAAGCACCTTGATGCGGCTGTGGAAAAGATGGATGCTTTTGAAAGCCTTGTTGAGCTTGATGAGGTGTAACGTAGGGTTGTTGCTGCTGTGGTGGAGGTGTGGGATTCAAGAGATTCTGACTAGTCCATCTCAAGTTAGGATGGACTCCACTCTGATTTTTGTAATAGGAGCCTCCTTGCCTATATTGTTAAAAGGCAAGAACCTGCTCCTTCTCAGTTAGACAGTTAACAACAGTGGGACCATCATTGCTTCCACATCTCTCATATGAAATGGTTTCTTGTCTGGTCAACAAGTGATCCGTTTATTGATCTCCAGCAGCCTGCAACTCCAATTTGTCAAACCTGGCATTCATGGCTTTCAGCTGAGCCACAACTACACTATCGACTAAAGAAAAAGTTCTAATTCCTCCTCTTGGGTTCCCATATTCAGCATAATGGGTAGCCATCGCCTCTATGATTCCCCATCCTTTGTCATCATCAATATTCTTTTGAAACCGACCATGTGATGAAGCATCCAAAATAGAACGACGATGGTTGTCATATAACCCGTTGTATAATTGGTTGCACAAATACCATGGCTCGAAACCGTGATGAGGGACAGACCGCACCATTTTCTTAAATCGGTTCCACTCTTCATACAGGTTTTCGTCCGGAGTTTGCTTCAAACTCGTGATTTTTCCTCTCAGCTGATTAGTTCTTTGTGGAGGAAAGTACCTTTTGTAGAAAGCGAGAGCCATGGTCTCCCAATTTGTTATTCCAGCTGCGGCTCTATCAAGGTCAGTCAGCCAATCTTAGGCTCCATCAGTAAGAGAGAAAGGAAATAGAACTTCCTAAATCTTGTCCTGCGTCACTCCCTTGGTAGCGGGAATGGTAGAACAGTAGTCTGTGAAAACCTCCATGTGCTTTCGCGGATCCTCTCCAGCTACCCCGCGGTACATATTTCTCTCAACTAAGTTGATGTAGGACGCCCGAATGTCAAATGTACTGCCATCCTCTATCGCAAGATTAAACCTTTTTGGAATAGAAGCAGCTGTAGGCTTAGAGTGACTCGCGATATTAGGCATCTTTACAGAATTAGTGGCAGAAATAGAATTGTCTTCTTCGAAAGACTGGTCTTCTGCAAATAACAAGTGTTCAAGATCGGGCTCAAAAGTACTCAAGACTTCCTTTTGACTCTTTCTCAACACTCTTTGTCTATAGCGAAAGGTCCGCTCCGCTTCAGGATCAGTTGGCATTAACTCTGACCTGTTAGACCTGGGCATAAAAAGACTAGAGAAAATAAATAAGAACTGTCTCAAGGAATTAAAAATTCCCTGAGACGAAGACAAATGAAAATAAGCAGACAAATAGGCTAATTGGCTCCCCGGCAACGGCGCCAAAATTTGATACCGTCGTTTAGTACCAACAGGAGTTAGCGGAAGTAGGGTGGATCTGCACAGGGAGGCTATTATATCTATCTTCTAATCTAAGTCTGTCTGTGTAGATACCCAGTATCTACTGAGACTCCAACAAACACCCGATGATTATCGGACTATAACATGTTTTGGGATCGCGGCGTTTGATCGACAGTTTGTGTACAACTTTACGTCTGAAAACTTAAAACGGTTTCGAAAATAAAATATTTTAAAACATTTCAAAAGTACCTGGACTGTTTAATGCACAACGACGTGGTAGCAATGACACTAACTATAGTCAAAACCGACACCGGACCAAAAACCGACTCCAAAATTCAAATCCCGACTCCAACAACGAGTCAAACCGAGTCAACCACAAAAAACAAACCATTTCAAACCTTCTATGCTAAGATCTCCCGGATTTATGAATGGTCAAGTACCAAACATATGACTACAAATCCTAGTATAGAACAAATCATGATTGCTCTTATGTGAAAGCGATAAGACAACTCGAAGACCCGCGACGTGGCTCGCGCCTCTTTGAGCAGCCCAGGCGGCCACGTCGCTCAAAACTCACACAACCACTCATTTTCCTATAAATACCCCTCAAATGCCCCCATTTGAGAACTTACGCAAGTGTCCGCCCCCTCTTTTCTCCCTTAAAATTCTCGACTCGACTTCTTAAGTCACAATCCGACGCGTATTTACGACCTACCGATCGTAAATACAAGCCATACACATTGTTTGTTACCGTCATCGTGCATTAAATCACTTGACCGACCACTTCGACCACTACACCGTCACTAATCTTAAAACACTCTTTTTACTTACCAAAACGGTTTTAAACCGAGTTTTTTCCGACCAAACGAGTTGTTACACTTACGTCGGTCACTCGCCATAACCAAACATGTAAGTATGAGGATGTAAAAATCCTCTTTTTATCATGTTTTTACTTGTTTCATGACTATAACATGCTAAAACATGAATAACATGAACCAAAACATGAAATAAACGAGCGAAAACTGATTTTTGGCCCGAGACATAAGCCTCTTAGTTCGCCGGCTTGCCCGCGCCTAAATGGGGTGTCCAGGTCAGGATTCAACCGTGTTTGTTCTCGTCATTTCCCTTTAATTCATTTTCATATTTACAATCGGTTTTTACTATTTCAAATATTTTCGAACCTTTTCATTTTATTTTATGTGTTTTAACCATAAAACATTTTTCACCCTTGGTTCCACATACCATTACAGTTAAATCCGCGTTTCGGTGATAATATTTGGTTAATAACATTTAAAAGGTATTTTAAAGACTTTTATTTCATTTTTGGGAGGTATTTTAAAGTCTTTCATCATTTCTTTACATTTTCAAAATAAATATATTAGTCCCCAACACAAAGTCATCCTTGGTTCTATATACCATGCCGGATTTTAACCCGGGTACGATGATGAGTATCGACTAATGATATTCAAATGAACTTAAAACAATTAGTTCATAATCATTTTCAAAACGATTCATGTCAAGTTTGTCAAGCCGAACCCGACACCGAATATTATCAAAATGATGATGATTATTTGGGTCTAGTTCTTTAAATCAACAAATGCGGTCTAAACGACCCTTTCAAATCAAATCGGGTTCAAATACCCATTTCTCAACACGTTTCATAACGTTTTCTAAATGGCTTGAATACGACATATAACCGTAGGTTGACCCGCGCCTAAAACAGGCCTTTCAATTTTCATTTTAAAAACCAGGGGAGGCCCCTTTGTACCGCCGGCTGGCTCGCGCCTCATGTAGCCGTCTGGTACAGGGCCTGATCCCTTTCCAGCACTCGTCTAGGACGATTCCGACTCCGGTTAGCCCGGATATAGGACGGATCAGATGACTATTTGCTTATTCAAAATCACATTTGCAAAATTCCTTACTAAGACAGATGGATCACGTTATGCACCATAAACCTAATTTGGTAAATGGATGTTTAATTTCCGTCTTGCATGCAAATCAATCATTAATCCAACTCGACATCTTATGCTTGACACTTGGATTAAATCAACCGACTTAGGAAGCTCTAACATGTTAGGTTTAAATTATTGGATGCGCATTCATGCATTTAAACCGTTTTATCAACTTTTGCATTCAACCAACCAAGATCGATCAGTAGAGGCCGCTACCGCGGGCGGGATTGGGTCTGATTAAAGGGCTTCCCAATACGTACCTTCATCTCTTACTCAGAAACTTTGGATAGTGGACAACCTTATCAAGGACGTACGAGAGTCATTCTAGAGATAGGATACTAAAGAGGGACGATTTCCTTATCTTTAGTACCTATGTCAAACGCTGCTTTGTGCTTCGATTTGACCGAGGTATAAAGTGGATTTCGAACGAGTTCCAAGCATCCCACAAATGCTTGGTGGCGACTCCGAACATCTCTAATCGTTTCGAGACCCTTACCGAGACGAAACCGACCGATCTAAAACGATCCGGTCGAAAGCATTTTTATGCCGCCGAGCGTGGCTTTAAAAAGACCGCTATACGTCCACAGATTGGCTTGGCGTGTAGGTGGCCATGTCCACAGATTGGCGACTCCACTGGGGAATGCATTAATTGATATTACGGTGAGACTCGAATGAGGTCTTGGTTGGAATGCATTAATTGATATTACGGTCACGGTTGGGTTCCTTGTCCGGGCCCACAAACTCACCCTTTTCGACCGATTGGCTCGTCTCGTCGGCGTGAGTTTTCTCATCCCCGCGTTTCGAGTCCCGATTGAGTCAAGCATAACATTGACGTTACACATTTCTGTTTCGCCAAAGAGCTTTCATCACTTTCGAGCACAAGGCTAGGGCACCCTCCTTACACATTTTGTTTGGATTGGTATCCCTCTCGCAAATTGGGGTTTGATTGCTTGGTGTGTAACCCACCCTTCTAAGCAAAAACCCGTGTCAGCATAATGCATAATATAATGAACTGTGAGTGCTTATCTGCTACTTGATCATAAGTCCTTCCGTGTCATTTTCAAGACTTTCAAAATCACCCTTTCGCGTCGTTATAATGGCCGTTTCAAACCTCGGTCTTTCGCCAACCGTTGCACGCCTTTCTAGGCCGTCGTAATGACGATTTTCAAACCCGGTTTTTATAACCATTTTAACACGCCTTTCTAGGCCGTCGTAATGACGATTTTCAAACACGGTTTTTATAACCATTTCAACACGCCTTTCTAGGCCGTCGTAATGACGATTTTCAAACCCGGTTTTTATAACCATTTCAACACGCCTTTCTAGGCCGTCGTAATGACGATTTTCAAACCCGGTTTTTATAACCATTTCAACACGCCTTTCTAGGCCTTCGTAATGACGATTTTTAAACTCGGTTTTCTACAACCATTTCAAATCACCTTTTTACGCCATTATAATCGTCGCGTCTAGACACGGATTTTAACCCGTCTCGCGCCGACAATGTCTCTTTCAAAACCCGAGAAAAGCACACCCCCTTTTCTCGAGACACTTTTGAGATCCCGAGGAATATACACTGTCCCCGAGACCTCTTCAAACATTTCAAACTCGATTTTCAAAACATACAATTTTAAATTTCAAAAACCGTCTTGGGAGACAATACACTGTTTTCCGAGCCGACTCAAACTCAAACCGTCTTTTGCAAATAAACTTAAGACAACTATTTCAACTGATCGACTTGTGGAGATCTCTATCTTCGGAAGCCGTCCGCAAAGCGACAAATGAATCTTTTGAAAATTTCTATTTTCGAAAACTTCAGTCCACCATTCCGATTCCGCCTCGTGTCTATCGAGTTGAAGCAAACGTACTTATGGGTCTTTACTTATGAGTCGTCTCACCACGAGACCCGTCCAATGGCGTCACGCCGTTATGTTGGACTCGTGTCAAAAGTTCGGTCAACACCGTCACGTCATAAATCGAGTCAGCACCGAGGAACCACACACGGTCACCCTCGTCTTGTTGAGTCTGATCTTTGTCTCGTCCTTTGTGTTATCTGCGTTCAATCATTGAACCGTGCCGGATTGAGTTGTAATATGAGCCGTTTTTCTGCCTCAGAGCCATGGCCCCGTCTTCAGCTTCATCCAACAACAATGATAACAACAGAGATGTCATGACTGATTAGCTAGCTAGCCTGCTCACCGCTCTTAAGGTCACCCTGGATCGCGTTGAGACCCGTATCGACGCCATGGAAAACAAAGAAACTGGAGAACATAATGCTCCATCTCTGACTGAAACTGAGAAGAGGCTAAAGCTCTTGGAAGAACAGCTCCTAGCCCGGGGTAACAAAATCCATCTTGAGAACAACCGGATGTTTGAACCTGTTGGGGATCAATTACCCGACATCTTTACCCTAACTGATGTACCTAAATTCAAAGGAGTGGAGGACCCGCTGAATCATATCCGTGCCTTCAAAGACTACATGACAATTAAAGGGGTCAAACAGGAGCTCTTCACCCGGATCTTCCCATCATCCTTGGAACCGATCCCTCGCCAGTGGTACTACTCCCTTGATCCGAAAAACTTTACTACTTGGGATGAGGTCGCAGTTGAATTTGCCAAACAATATCCCGACAATGTTGAAATCCAAGCCAATACCCGTCTCCCTGAGGTCCTAACCCAGAACGACAAGGAGGGATTCATCGAGTTCTTAACCCGTTGGAGGAGGGTAAGTACTCAGCTGGTCATCAAGCCGAGTGAATCGACTTAAGTGGAAAAGTTCGTCAACAATCTCCGCCTAGTGTATGCCAACTTACTGAGGTACCAAAATATCAAGACCTTCCAGGATCTGCAAATTCTGGGGACACGCATTGAAGATGACCTCCAGAAGGGTGTCCTAGCCAAGACCACTGGCAGAGGCTACCAGGGATCCACCTCAACCGGGTCTCCCCCTTATGGCCAAACGAACAAGATCGATGAGGACAACCTCGTTGAACTATCTGTTAAGAGAGCCGAGCGCCCCCAAAGAGTGTTCACTAATATAGGGTCAACTTATGCAAGTGCTCTGAAGAGGCTCATGGACCAGGGAAAGTTACAACCAATCGGATCCACCCTGGATCCGACCGATGCTAAGGAATCCCGCTTCTGGAACCCCAATACCTATTGTCAGTACCATCAAGGGAAGGGACATGATACAGAAACCTGCTTCAAACTCAAACACATCATCCAAGACATGATTGAGAAAGGGGAATTGCCTTTACCCCCGCCGACTAAGCCAAACAACAAAATAAATCCTCTGGGAATCCATGCCATCTCCAACGATGAGCCAACTTTGGACTGCTCACACCTCATCCTGCCAGTTGATGACGAGGTGAACGCCTTGGAAAAAGATCCATCAGATGGGGTATTTGTGTTAAGTGCTGCCACTATGCTCACTATGTTCCAACAGGTTGAGGAAGCCATAGCCCGTCTCTCCGAAAGGATCACCCGACTTGACGATGCCTACCGTCGACTTATCTTCAATCCTCCGTCACCACGCCCGAGGGAGAGTCCCTCGAGCGCCCAAAACTACCCTCACCAAGATGGATTGCTCCCGCGACCATTCTGGCATGAACCTCACAACAATCATCCTCACAATAATCACCCTCACAACAATCACCCCCAGAAATACTACCCTCACAAGAATTACCTTCACAAAAATATCCCTCACAAAAACTGCCCACCAAGGAATACCCCTCCAAGGTGCCTTCGAGATCCTGAAATTAATGGCATCTGGAGAGATGATGTTGAAGATGTCTACCTTGTCCCAGAGAAAGAGAAACGGGCGAAAGAGATCGGTCACCTTACCCGGTCCAGACACCCCTATAAGAACCCGAACAATCCAACGGTCATTCCAACAACAAACGACCAAGTTGTCCCGGAAGTAGACACTCAACCAAAGGCTCCTGAGAATTCAATCCTCAAACAGCTTCAGAAGGCAAAAGCCGAGATCTCGATCTGGCAACTGATTGCAACATCTTTTGAGCATCGACGGGCTTTGCTACAAGCCTTAGGAAAATTAACCGTACCCTCCAACTCTTCCCCTGAAGAAATAGTGGCGCACATGACGAGGGACGCCCCTGATTTGAAAAACTCTGTCGTCTTCTCCGACAAAGATATCCCTCCCTTCGGAGCCAACCATAACCTTGCCCTGTACATTACCGTACAATGTCTCAGGAAGAATGTGACCATTGTCCTTGTAGATGACGGGTCCACGGTGAATGTCATTCCCCTCAAGACTGCTCACAAGCTGGGTATTAAGGAAGCTGATTTGGTCCCAACAAATAAAGGAGTACGCGCCTACGACGGCACTCGTCGCAAGGTCGCAGGGCTTATCACTCTGGCCGTCGCAACTGAACCACTGGAAAGACAACCAGTTTTCAGGTGGTCGACATCGACGCCTCTTTCAATATGCTCCTGGGACGTCCCTGGATTCACGCCGTCAAGGCAGTTACCTCAACTCTCCACCAGAAAATCAGGGTCCCCTTCAACGGGAAAACAATCACGATTCCTGCTTCCCCGATTAAAGCTGTCATGAGAAAGGGAATAGCCTCCCAAGCCATCGAGGAGGATGACAATGAAATGTGGGGATTCCAAGCCGTGAATGCCATAACTGATGAATCAACACCATATCATCTGACCCTCAACGGATACTTTGTCCCCGAGGGAGAATCAGAGCTCTACCATGGCTTTCCGGAGCCGATCTATGACCCTGTGGCCAAAGCCAGGTACCCAGGTGTGGAAGTCTTCCAGGACTGCTACTTCATCCCCGACAACACTGAAGCTGCTTCAACCGAGTCTAAGCCGTCGTCATGCCTCGATGGACAAGCTGTCACTCTCCTCTTTGGAGAAGATAACATCAAGCACCTCGACTATGAGGAAATCATCAACATCGCCCTGAAGGACAATCAGTTTGACCCAACTGCCTTGATCTCCAACACTGACCCGGAGAAAGCTACACAGGGCTGGAGGAAAACCGTCAAGTGGACCGATCGCCAAGGCCGTATTCTCAAGATCACAACTGGAGAAGGCCTTATGTTCAAGGAGGGAAGTGAAGAATCTGAATTTGAGACTGAGTCGGGGTTAGAGTCTGTCATAGCTCCTAACACTCCTGATGTCCCAGTCAAGGTCCCCTTCCCACTATTTTATAACAAGGTCGTGGCTGATTCAGAGGCTGAGTCTACTAGGGTCATCCCCACTCCCACGAAAGGTGACAACCGGAGCACGCTCCCGGGGCCACCTCCTCTCGCCGTGTCGCCTCCGATCGACCACGAGATGTCTGTTCTCTCCGAGCTTTTCGCTCATGTCAACTTAATGAACGCTAAGTTTGCTTATGACTCGTCCCAATTTAACTGCAATGCAATTCCGAATGACTATGAGGAATTTGACTTGAGTGACTACCCACCTCACCTAGTCAAAGAACTTGACAAACGGGAAACCAGAACTCCCATCATTGAGGAGACCGAACCTATCAACGTAGGAACCGACAAAACATCTCAAGAACTTAGGATAGGGATAACCCTGGACCCTTCGGAAAGACAACAGTTCATTGACCTCCTCCACGAATACAAGGGCGTATTTGCCTGGTACTACAGAGATATTCCCGGGATTGAATGGGCCCTGAAAATCAAGGAAGAAGTGGACAAACAGTTCGAGGCTGGGTTCATCAAAGTGTCTGAATACTCCGACTGGGTGGCCAACATTGTGCCCGTACCAAAGAAAGACGGGAGAATTCGGGTTTGCTTCGACTTTAGGGATCTGAGTAAGGCGAGTCCAAAGGACGACTTTCCTTTACCACATGTGGACATTCTGGTGGACAATACTGCCGAGCATGCTCTCCTACCATTCATGGACGGGTATGTTGGGTACAACCAGATTAAAATGGCTGAGGAAGACATGCACAAGATTGCATTCACTACACAGTGGGGTACATATTGCTATACGGTTATTCCTTTCGGTCTCATCGATGCCGGGGCTACCTATCAAAGAACCGCTACCACTCTCCTACATGATATGATGCACAAGGAGGTAGAGGTGTATGTCGATGACATGATCGTCAAATCAAGGGAACGGGACGACCACATCAACGCCCTCCGGAAATTCTTCGCTCGTCTGCGGAAATACAACATGAGACTAAATCCTCAGATGTGTACATTCGGGGTCATCTCCGGAAAACTCTTGGGACATGTCGTCAGCAAAAGAGGCATTGAGATTGATCCAACCAAAATCAAAGCCCTTCAACAAATGCCTCGGCCTAGGAACGAGAAGGAGATTCGGGGATTTCTCGGTCAGGTCCAATACATCAGCCGATTCATTGCCAAGCTCACCATGATTTGTGAACCGATATTCAAGAAACTTCGCGCCTCCGATCACCCCGATTGGGACGATGACTGTCAAAAAGCCTTCGACAGGATAAAGGAAATCATATCCAAACCTCCTGTCCTCATGCCACCTCAACCAGGGATTCCTCTATCCCTGTACTTGACTGTTACCAACGCAATCATGGGCGCTATGCTAGCACAAACAGTCGACGGCGAAGAACGAGCCATCTACTACATCAACAAAAAGTTCATTTGAGTACGAGATAAGGTACACCCAATTGGAAAAGACATGCCTTGCCCTAGTATGGTCAACAAAGAAGCTGCAGCATTACATGCTCAGCTATACGGTCCACATCTACTCCAAGATGGACCCGGTCAAATACATCTTCGAAAAACCCGTACTAAACGGAAGGCTGTCTAGGTGGACACTCATGCTGTCCGAATTTGATCTCAAGTTTGTACCCCTCAAGGTTATCGAGGGAAGAGCAGTCGCCGATTTCCTAGCAGAGAACCCCGTCAATGAGGATCCAACGACTAACACATGGTCACTTCCTGGCGAAGACATTCTTTGTGCCGATTCCAACGCATGGGACCTATACTTCGACGGTGCATCTAATCTGAGAGGTTTCGGGGTAGGAATCCTTCTAATATCACCGGAGGGAGAACTGAAGGAAAAGTAGATCTATATACTAACATATTCATATATGTTCCATATTAATTTATCATAAAATTAATAAATGATCTTATGCATGCAAACTAATAAACAGTATAAAGAAGAAATGTTCATCTTACATTGTGATTTTCGGTTTATAAGGGCACAAGAGAGATCTCCTTCTCTCTTGTTCTTGTGCTTTCCTCAATGGATGAACAAAGACCCAAGTAGTCATAATTTCCACGAGCGGTGATACTCATTGGTCCACATACATCGGTGTGTATGAGTCCCAATAGTTCACTAGCTCGTGTCCCTTTACCACTAAAAGGATTACGAGTCATTTTGCCATGTAGGCAATATTCGCATGTACCATATGATTGATAATCAAATGGTGTAATCACATTAATTGAAATTAACCTTTTGATGCGATTCTCGTTTATGTGACCTAATCGACAATGCCAAATGAACGCTTCACTTGGGTCACTTGATTTGAGTTTCTTTGATTGAATGTTATAAATATCATTAGTCGGATTTGAGGTCTCTAAAATGTAAATGCCATTGATGGAAGAAGCTTGGCCTATAACCAAATCATTCCTTGAAATAGTACAACGATTGTTCTTAATGACAAAACAAAAACCGTCCATGTCTAGCATGGCGATTGAAATAATGTTTTTAGAGAGTGTAGGCACATAAAAACAATTATGTAAATACAACTCAAATCCATTAGGCAAAGCTAGAACATAAGTTCCTTTGGATTCGGCCGCTACTCGAGCTCCATTTCCAAGGCGTAGATCCACATCTCCCTTGCTAAGCCTCTCCACATCTCTTAAACCCTTTTGGAGTGGTGATTCCTTCCCTTATATTTCGCAAATACACGGGACAATTCCTAAGCCAATGTCCCATGCCATAGCAATAATGGCACTCATCTCTAACTTGCTTGAAGTTTTTGATTTTATTTCCCTTATTCTTGAACTTTTTGCCCTTTGAAGCAAGAGCTTGATTGCTTGAGCTCCCACTAGTTTTGGCATCTTTATCTTCCAGAGACAAAGACCCTATAAATTGTATGAGGTAGTCTTCCTGAGACGGGCTCACACGAGATCTAGTAGTAGTAGGTGGTTTAGAAGAAGTGATGAAGTTAAGGTTTCCATCCGAACCTATCCCAAAATGAAGTTCTCTAGTAGTGTCGAAATCATTGTTGGAGCAAACGTCGTCAAAAACATTGTGGTAAGACTCAATAGTTATCGGTGCGGTAGCATTTGATGGATTTATTGTAATGAACTACAAGTATGGAGGAAAAGGAAATATTAACATTTGTCTTTTTAAATCATACTTGTAAAAACATTGACAAGATATGAACATTTAAATAGTGACCTCTACCCAACTATTATAAATGATTCCAAGACCCAAATTCATATCAACTTAGGCACGGGATAGCCGATGGAACCCTTATTAATATAACTCGGTGGATTAACGTTTAATCGATTCTACTTTTAGAACTCTTGGTCGATAAAATTACTCTAATGTTTATCTATAGCCCGGAACACATGCGACTACGGTCACGAATACTTCCGTTGAGGTCAACCCAAATTTCGAATAAATGAGTCCATGATCCAAATTCACATTAATTTGGGCACGGGATGGCCGATGAAACCCTCATCAACACGAATTTGGTGGATAGACATTCATCACCCACTTCCCCTACGTAACAAGGTTTGTACCCCGGGATGGCCGAGTGCACTCCCTCGCGAAATAGGTTTTCATGGTTTCTACTATTTGGTAAGGCTATGTCTCAATTAATTGTTTTAGCGAGAGGTCATGTCAATATATTATCTATCACGTTTTAAGTGAACTAAAGCGGTGATCTACGATAATTGTATTTGACACGGTCGATGAACTCGATGAAAAAGATGCATGTTTTAGTTATGGCGATTTAGCGATGCATGCGACATATAAATAAAATGTAAAGCATAAAAATAAATCTTAGTATGGCCTTCCTAAAAATAGAAAACTATTTAAATATTACATATTCGGAAACTAACTCCATTGGTCCCTTGAACTTCGGTTGTGGCACGCATCTCGAGGTAACACCGTCTTTATGTATCGCCATCTTCAAGAAATCCGTCTTGGGGAACTCCGAGATAAATTAAATTACATAGCAAATTACATAATTTCCTATTATACATTTGTAACTAAAATAAAATAAATCTATTAAATTACAAAATGGTGATACGAGATCACAATAAATTACAACCGAATCGATATTCCCATACATTTCGGGAAATACCAATTAAAATCTAAGGCCATACTAAGTAAAAAATTACATAATTCAAAAATTACATAAATTAAATTATGACAATCATAAAGAAAATGCAGCATTATAATATGTATGAACATGCCCAATTTTATGCTTAATCGCCTTTAATTAGCCAATATCGTATATTACTCGGTTTTTACGGATTTGCGTGATTTCAACGTTTTATAATCACAAAAATACATAAATTCATATTTATGCATAAGTTAATTACCCTAACCTCTTAGGACTCAAAATTTAGTCTTCACTAATTATTTGACCATAATTAACTCATATTTCTAAAAATTGTTCATTAATGGACCAAAAATTACAAAAATAAGCTATAAACTTCAAATAAATCACAAAATTTCAAATAAATTCAAAATTTGAAATTTAAACTCATGAACATTCTGGAAAAATACCATGACACTCATAATGTTCAAAAACTTAGGTTAAAAAGTTCGAAATTTATCCGGAAAAACAATGTTGCGGTTTATCGGTTTTAATTAAAAAATCATAAAAACATGAGAAAAATTATATTCAGCAATTTTTCAATTTTAGATCTGAAAAAGATAATAAAATGCAGCATTGGACGTTTTTCCTTAGTCATGGAGTATGTTTTATTAATTTTTCACTAATTAAGTCACTATTCATGCCATTTTTCTTCAAAAATCCATAAATCATGCAAAAAGACTTCAATATAGCCTATTATTTTACACACATCTTGTAAAATTGCATGTGACAACATACTAAATTTCTATGACCAGATTCGAAATTTATCTCATATTAACCTATTTTTCACTTAAATTCGATTTTAATATTAAAAAATCCATTTTTTGAGCATAAGAAGTCCAAAAATTATGAAAATTTACAGGTCATCTCAAAATAATATATGTGATAACATATCCAAAAATCACTAGAAAATTCGAAGTTTAGCTAATTTTAGTCCGAAAGTGACATTTATACTCATAAAATCATATTTTAATGCCATTATATGAACAATAAAAATCCATAAAATAACCAAAATATCCTAAAAACATTTTAGGATCAGAAACTTTAACATGCAAAAATTAATTTTGTGATATATCATAATAACACAAATTATACAAGTTTTATATGTTAATCTTTATAACTCGGAAAAACTTTTAACCGATTTGCATGCAAAAACCATGGCTCTTGATACCGATTGAAGGAAAAGTAGATCTATATACTAACATATTCATATATGTTCCATTTTAATTTATCATAAAATTAATAAATGATCTTATGCATGGCAACTAATAAACAATATAAAGAAGAAATGTTGATCTTACATTGTGATTTTCGGTTTATAAGGGCACAAGAGAGATCTCCTTCTCTCTTGTTCTTGTTCTTTCCTCAATGGATGAACAAAGACCCAAGTGTAGGATCTCTCCCAAGGATTAATACCCAAGAAATACCCTTAATAAAATTAGTATTATCAAAACTAGAATAATATTAATCTTAAATAAAAGACCCAAAAATATTTTGGTCCTCTTGTAATTCGGTCAAGAGGAGGAAGAAGGAGGAAGAATTATTTTTATCTCTCTAAAAATAATGTTTGAAATGATGGAATGAATAAAAATAAATCACACACTAAAGCATGTAGTGAATGATCAATTTTTAAGCAAAAGACCCTTGTTCTTTTCTAGGGGAAACCGGGTAGGAGGGTGGAGGAATGGCCAATGCATGGGCTTGGTGCTCTTCCACAAGAGACAATAGGTATGCATGCCTAGTGTAGAGAAGTAATCATATATTCCACTAATCTTAATTAACATTATAAGAATTGTTAATCACACCCAATATTTCGGTCCATTTGAGGATAAAATGGATTCCATTTTATCTTTGTCAATTTGTCAATATGTCACATGTCACATGTTACATAAAATTGTTATGTATTTTTAACATATTAAAAATCAACGTATTATTAAAAATACGTCATATACAAAAATCGACTTAGTAATTCATAATTACTTGTACCAAAATATTTTACCAATTATAAATCACAATAACTTGTATTTATAATAATTCATTCAAATTTAATTGTTTCCTTAAACAATTATTTCATCTAAGTAGTGAAACAATTCAATTACCTAGACCGTATCTTATTTAATCAGATTATAATGAGATACGTAAATTTACTTCCAAAATTATCCGTCAATTATTTTTAATTAACCCGTAACGTTATACGATTAATTAAATGATCAATTAAGAGTATTATCTTTTAGGTATGACCTAGGGGATCAACTGATCACCACCGTCGCACGACAGTAATGTCAAACTCTAGTCAGCCAATCATTACCGATATATGTTGACCAGTTGACAGTAAAAATACTTCCCAATTGTATTCTTTAAAATGAGACTTAAACATGTGATCATCATGATCAACAATTGTGATCGCATTATTGTCGGAGGACACATATTCCAACAAGAACATGTTCCTATCTCGGTCAAACTAGACTTCGCCGTCACCAATAATGCCGCTAAATATGAAGCATGTCTCATCGGCCTCCAAGCAGCCATCACACTTGGCATCAAGAGGCTGAGGGTCCACGGCAATTCCTCACTCATCATCAATCAGGTGTCCGGATCATGGAAAATCCGATCTGACAGCTTAGCTCCCTACCGAGCAAAGATCAATCAAGAGGCCGAATTCTTCGACCAAATCGACTACTTCCACTTGCCGCGAGAGGAAAATCAATTTGCCGATGCCCTGGCAAGACTTGCCGCGCTCGTCAACATACCTGACGACATGACGTCGATGCCCCTATGTGTCGAGAGAAAGAGCGAACCAGCCCACATTTGTGCCATCAATGACGACGAGGAAAGCCATGATGAACCTTGGTACCAAGCCATCCTCAACTACAAAACTAAAAACGTATTCCCTCCCAACTCTGATCAAAGAGGACAAAGAGCCATCCGTTTACTTGCATCACAATTCGTGATAAACCAAAATCAATTATACAAAAGAACACCCCAAGGAATTCTCCTCCTTTGCATTGACCATCACAAAGCCAAAAAGGTCATGGGAGGGGTCCACGACGGAGAATGTGGCCCTCACATGAGCGCAATGATGCTTACCCGGAAAATCATGCGGCTAGGTTACTACTGGACCACCATGGAAGCTGATTGCCGTAACTACGTCAAACATTGCCACAATTGCCAAATCTTCGCCCACATACAACACATACCACCATCCCTTTTATACACCATGACATCACCCTGGCCTTTCTCAACCTGGGGCATTGACATCATCGGGAAAGTCAACCCGGTAGGCACCAAGGGGCATTGTTTCGTCCTCGTCGCCATCGACTACTTCAACAAATGGGTAAAAGCACAGTCATATGCAGTCTTAACCGCCAAGCAAGTGGCCAAGTTCATCGAAAACAACATCATCTGCCGATATGGGGTACCCCATGAAATCATCAGCGATCAAGGCTCTCACTTCCGGGTGGAAACTCATACCTTGCTGGACAAATACAAGATCAAACGACATCGATCATCCCCCTACCGTCCCCAAACTAACGGAGCGGTAGAGGCAGCGAAAAAAACTCTTGTCACCATTATCAAGAAAATGCAAGACAACTACTGCGACTGGCCGAGCAAACTCCCATTCGCACTCTGGGGATACCGAACCTCCATTCGAACACCGATAGGCGCCACACCCTTCTACCTAGCATACGGTATGGAGGCGGTTCAACCGGTAGAGTTAGAGGTCCCTTCTCTACGCATCCTACTGGAGAGTCAAGTCCCTGAGGCGGAATGGACCCGTCGAAGGTACGAGCAACTCACTCTTCTAGAGGAAAGACGACTCAACGCCTTGCACAACGTCCAGCTATACCAACGACGTATACAACGGGCATTCAACAAGAAGGTCAAACCCTGGAACATCAAGGAGGGCGACTTGGTCCTCAAGTCGGTCCGAGCACCGCTACCCGTCGATCCAAGGGGAAAATTCAAACCGAACTGGGCCGGGCCATACCTGGTCAAGAAAATACTTTCGGGGGGGCGCAGTGAAACTGAGTGACCTAGATGGGGAGGATTTTACAAACCCGACCAACCTAGACCAAGTCAAGAAATACTACCCTTGAACCATAACGACCAACAACCTAAGCCTAGTTCTACAACTAGCAACCACCTCAACCCTTTCCAAGTCAAGTTCCTCAAACGCGTTCTGATTTGAAATTGCATGTTTTATCGAGTCTAAGTTGCGGCACCTTGCCCATCTCAAAGGTCCTTTAATCTGTCAAAGGCAACATCCGATTGCACTAAAACAAAAAAAACCCTGAACTACGAGCATGGTTTGATTTCACTTCTTCAGGTGCATACGTAGGCAGTCCCTCTTATGCATGAGGGATACAACCACAAAACCCAATCAAATCTACAAAACATTTCGAACTACGATCATGGTTTGATTTCACCTCTTCAGGTGAATACGTAGGCAGTCCTTTCTTACACAAGAAGGATACAACCATCCCCACAATCAAAAACAACCATCCCCATACGACAAAAATCCTCGCATACAAAAAACATCCCCATCGAAAAAAGAGAAAAGGTAACAACATTCCCTTTTCCCCACAAAAAATACCAAAAATAAGCCTTTTTCCCTTCCCACAAAAATCCACTTTCCCAAGTGCAAATGTTTAGGACGATTCATGCCGAATTGCCTTTACAAAATGGATGGAAGAAACAAGCGTTCACAATTTTCGACACGAGTAATCCTCTTATTTAATTAATAATGGGAGGGATTACAATTTCAACAACAAATAGAGCTCGACGAGTCTACAACTTGTCAAAGCTAAGGTGTCGACTAAAACACCTCACATAATAAAACTAGCACCAAACACACAATAACTAGCTAGTACAACATAATAAAAACTCACAACAATAATACAACATAATAATAAAACGGGTAATGGAGGTCTTCACTCTTCCATTCTACCCTTGCCTTTTCCCTCGGGGTACATCTTCCGCTTGTTCTTCTTGTTGGCCCGCCTAGCATGGATTTCCTCCTCGGAACGGATCCCCAACGGATCTAAAACGGTGATGGCCTCCGGTCTAGCACAAGACCCCATGTTCGACCCGAAATGAGCCAATGCACGGCCCACCATGTTCTTGGGAGCCAAGCTTCTCCTCTTTGGTGGTCTCATCACATCCGGACTAGCTCCGTCAACATACTCCTCAAAGAAGGCACGGTTGGGCTTGCCAACCTCTCGATACTTCAAGTAGACAACCTCGTCCGTACGGAATTTGGATCTCTCTTCCAAGGATGGAGCACGTGACCACTTGACATAAGCGGGAGTCACCCATGTCGTGGCAACGGGGTTTGGTACCTCCCAAAGCGGCCGAGTGGCCCACCACCTTTCGAAGACCTCCACAAGCTCGGAGTTCCGGAAAACACTCTCTTGGACAAGGGTATCTTGAGCGGGCACCTTGTGTTGACGCCCCATTTGCCTCATGAGCCTTTCGGGATAAATGAAGGAGACAACCTTCAAACCCACCACCATCAAAGAACGAGGACTAGCACCCAAAGCGGGAAATCCCGTGAAGGACCTCAAGTGCCACCACGGCACCACCCAATGGATGTGAGGACAACCCTCCTCCGCCACCCACCAATGGCTCCAACTTCTTCGGCAAAAGGACAAATTTCACCTTTTGGGAAAATGAAAACATGGTGTTTCGAATCCCAAAACCGAGAACATGCTTCAAGAAATGAGGATTGCACCTTGACTTGACGGATCACCAACAATTGACCAACTACAATGCAAATGAGTTGATACTTTTCGGGAGGCGACATATCCCGGCACCATTATCGCAATGCATTCTCAAAGGCATCCATTAAATATTTTTGTGGAAGAAGAAGAAGAAGAAGTTTTGTAGAGTTGTTTTTTTGTGTTTCGGATGATGAAACAATGAAGCACAAACATCACTATTTATACAAAAATGATCAGCGCATTTTTCAGAAAAAGGGGAGAGCTGGCTTCCATCGCCAGGCAGCTCGCACCTCTTTGGGCCTTCCCCAGGATTCCCGCTGTTGACTTGTCTCTTTCAACTTGTGTTTTCTCCTGACACCTCCCGCCAGGACGCTCCCGCCTCTTCGGGATGATCCAGGACACTTTGTGTTTCCTCACACACACATTTCCTTGCTTTCGCGTTTTACGAAATCCGACACGGCTTCCATGACGCAACTTTAAACATACGGATTTTTATTTCTTTTTTTAAAGGGGGAAGGGCTAGTCGCCCCGATCCGCGACGGATCGTTTCCATGTCAATCAAAATTCCGAAAATTTTTCGCTTTTTCGCAATTTTCCCAGCAAAAATCAAAATCGAAAATTGATAATACGACATCAGTTTTCCTCAAAATTTCAAGCACTCACAAATCCGAGTCTTGACCTCAAAAAAATCGAATCAAATATGCTCGTAAAAATCTTTTCTAAAATTCATCCGTGACGGTTTGAGTTTGAATTTTTCGAGTCACAAATCTATTTCAACAATTTTAACGCAATTTAATTCAAGACACGAGTTAATTGCTCAATTTTCAAATTAATTCCTTTTGGGAATCCAAACATGGCGACTTGTCGCAAAAATTTTAAAAATTCATTTCAAATTTCAAAAATCAATTTTAACTTCAAGTCATCTTGGTTAATTTTGTTTTCAATCAAATGCTTTTACGTGTTTACGTTTATGTATATGTGCTATCTGTTGCCTGTTTTCTACACTAACGATGCAGGACCTGGTGCAAAGCAGAAGGAGAATTGGTAGCCGACAGCGCTTCTCCGAAACACAACACAAAAAAGCCAAAAATCACAAAATGAACCACAATCCAAAAACACATATCTACAAACCGCCTCACGCAAAATGTAAATATTTACATACAAGAGTCCAAGACACGGACAAGCTACTACAACTACTCAGCGTCTCCCGTCGGACCAGTTTCGGTCTCACGAGGAGTCGCCGCCAACGCAGATACTACCACCTGCTCAGACTCCCTCTCTGGGGAACTCTCCAGCGTCTCACGCTCCATCTCGACGTGAAGCTCCTCCGCTGCAGCCAGCTGAGCCCTCAGAGAGGCAATCTCCGCGTCTCGGCTCCGTAAATGGTCCTCACGACGTCTCAACTCCTGGTCCCAACGAGTGATCCCTAACCCCTGGGCCTCGATCATCGACCTAGCTGCATCCAACTCAGCGCGGACCCGAGCAAGCTCCGCTGGATCCGCAGTACCCTACAAAACACAATACAGATCATCAAGATCTAAAAACGTGAAATGCAACACAAAATTCACAAAAACAACACACAAAAAGTACCTGAGAAAGCCGAGCCTCCCTCGCAGCCAGGTCACCAGCAGGCGCCGCCCGTAGGTTCAGCCCCCGCGGAGCAGTAGCCCGTCTAGCTCTCCAACTCGCGACGTCAGCATCATCCTCAACTATCTCCGCCCTCCGTCTCTTCTGGCCACGAGACTCAACGTGGTGGATAGGACCCATCTCAACGACCCTGGTGACGTTCCGTAACGTTCGTCTGGTCGCCCGGGGACGACGCTGCCTCGTGGAAACCCTCCTCCCGGAGGTACCAGCCTCAGACCCAGTCTGAGCTTTTCCAGTGCCAGTATAGCCCCAATGGCGGGCACCTCACGCTCCTCAACGGCCCTTGTGGCCCCAACAGTCTGCTGAGGAGGTCCCTCCTCCTCGGTAACATCCTCCACTACTGGAGCGGGTACGCTAGCCGGAGTACTAACCGGCCCCGTCCCGAACAACTCCTCAAGAGTCGCAGCAAGGGACCCAGCCTGTCTCGAACACTCTCCGGCAAACAAAAAACGTCAGCCGAAATTTCGGCATTACGACGGCGTAAAAAGGACAAATACAAAACAACAACAACCTGCAAAGCAAAACAAGGCCAACCTCGCCCAAATCCAACCAAACAGGAACAAAAACAATTCACAAAAAAACGCACAAAAACGACTCGCCTCTCTTTTCCAGCAAAAGACGAGTCAAAACAACCACAAAACAAAACGACATTTCAAGACCCATACAAGGTCCGCCAACAAATCAAAAATACATTCCCAATATAACGAGGAATTTTTCTACGGCTCAAAAAGGCAATTCATACGCCCATTTGAGCACAAGTCGGTCTAAAATTCAAAAACGACCGCAGAGAGGCAAACGTGATTTTGTCACACCTCAAGGTGACCTAAACTACCAATAAGGTCCATTTCAAGGCAAGCTGACTCAATTCAAGCCCAAACAGGTGCCTATTTTGTCAGACAAAAGACCGTCACAAAAGGCAAAAATTCCAATTTTGCCCACAATACCCAACAAAGGTCCATAATGGCAAATATGATCTTTCCCGACTACAATGCAACCTAGTGGGACCCATTACCCAAGCAAATAAACTTGGCATTGCGAAATGAGACGGTTTCTCACCTCACTCACGTTTTTCGAGCATAGGGAGCGGGAACGGGGACCAAAATGCAAACTAAAAGCACCCTTATACTCCTAAACAGGTTTCTAACCTAATGCAATCATCAATTTCACTTGAAACGGGCTCAATCAAAAACGCCCAAATCAATTTTCTAGGGTAAAATTTCGCCCTAATTCAATTAAGCTAAAGACCAACAAATTCAAATAGATTCAAGAGGAAATACATACCTTGAGATGACATTATGGTTGATAGCACGAATGGAAGTGAGCACATGTCCGACAATGGCGATTTTTGTGGGATTTTCGTGTCAAAGGTTGAAGATGAATGAGGAATGGAATGCAGCCAAACATCGCGTATTTTACACAAAAATAGGGAAGCTCCTTTGGTTCGCAAGGTGGCTCGTGCCTCAATCAGTCCTCCCCTTGCTTTTTCACCGAAATTCGGGCTTTAGCCCAATTTCCCATATAAGTTTTCGTTGACGACATTAAGGACCGTCATTTTTGCAATACAAAAACAAATAGTGACATTCCAAAAGTCACTATTTCTTCAAATTTCAAAATTAATAGTGAAAATTCAAAATTCACTATTTCGTCAAATCTCCAAAAATAATAGCGAGAATTCAAATCCACTATTTTTTCAAATTTCAACGACGGTAATTAAAACCGTCAAATTTCAAAATAATAGTGAAATCAAAGTTCACTATTTCCTCAAAATGCAAACGACGGCAATTAAAACCGTCAATTTCAAAAATATTAGTGAAATCAAAATTCACTATTTTCCTCCAAACATTTTCGAAAATAATAGCGAAAATTCAAATCCGCTATTTCTTCAAATTTTAAACGGCGGCACATAAACCGTCACTTCAATTAACAGCTAAGATTCCAAATTCGCTATTTCCTACACATGTCAACGGCGGCACATAAACCGTCACTTTAATTAATAGTGAAGATTCCAAATTCGCTATTTCCTTCACATGTTAACGGCGGCACATAAACCGTCACTTCAATTAATAGCGAAGATTCCAAATTTGCTATTTCCTTCACATATCAACGGCGGCACATAAACCGTCACTTCATTTAATAGTGGAGATTCCAAATTCACTATTTCCTTCAAACGTCAACGGCGGCACATAAATCGTCACTCCAAACGTGATAGCAAAATTTAAAATTTGTTATTTCCTTCAAGATTCAAAACAGACGGCGATCAAAATCGCCCATTCAAATTCAAAGAAGAACAACGAATGGTGAAGATTCCAAATTCACTATTCCTTCAAATACCAACAGGGGGCTTCCTCGCGGAACCCGCTCATTTCAAAAAACTGTGATAGTGAAGATTCAAATTCACTATTTCCACGGCGGTATCATGAGTTCGCTACTTTCAAAACAAGCCCATTTGACGCGGCTATTCTAACTATTTCCACGGCGGCATCATGAGTTCGCTATTCTCACGTGGCTGGCGAGCCTTACTACGCACCATGGCTGGCGAGCCTTACTACGCACCATGGCTGGCGAGCCTTACTACGCACCATGGCTGGCCAGCCTTACAACGCATCGCGGCTGGCGAGCCTTACAACGCATCGCGGCTGACAAGCCCTCCTCAGGTACGCACCATGGCTGGCGAGCCTTACAATGCATCGCGGCTGGAGAGCCCTCCTCAGCTACGCACCATGGCTGGCGAGCCTTACAACGCATCGCGGCAGGCGAGCCCACCTCAGGTACGCACCTTGGCTGACGAGCCTTACCACGCATCGTGGCTGGCGAGCCCTCCTCAGATACGCACCACAGCTAGCGAGCCTTTATCCACAAACATGCAAGGACGTATTCGAAGATGCCTCAGGTATGACTCCTTCTTATGGCTGGCGAGCCTTTGTACGTAGTCTAACGGACTTTAAACGACCCGTACGGATAGTCGAAAAACTCTAAACTATTCCCGACGACAGGTCCTTGGCTCGTACCCACGAGTCGCCTTGGCGTCGCCCTTCCCGACGGCAGGTCCTTGGCCCGAATCCTTTCGACCCGCCTTGACGTCGCTCGGGTCTCCAGCTTGTAATCTTCGATTGACTTGGGGGCTCTACTTTGACTTTCGCCCTGTCCAAGCCTCAGCCAAAGTGGGGGCTCTGTAGATACCCAATTTCTGCTGAGACTCCAACAAACACCCGATGATTATCGGACTATAACATGTTTTGGGATCGCGGCGTTTGATCGACAGTTTGTGTACAACTTTACGTTGGAAAACTTAAAACGATTACGAAAATAAAACATTTCAAAACATTTCAAAAATACCTGGAGTGTTTAATGCACGACGACGGGGTCGCAATGACACTAACTAGAGTCACAACCGACACCGGACCAAAGACTGACTCAAAAATTCAAATCCCGACTCCAACAACGAGTCAAACCGAGTCAACAACAAAAAAACAAACCATTTCAATCCTTCTATGCTAAGATTTCCCGGATTTATGAATGGTCAAGTACCAAACATATGACTACAAATCCTAGGATAGAACAAATCATGATTGCTCTTGTGTGAAAGCGACAAGACAACTCAAAGACCCGCGACGTGGCTCGCGCCTCTTTGAGCAGCCCAGGCAGCCACGTCGCTCAAAACTCACACAACCACTCATTTCCCTATAAATACCCCTCAAATGCCCCCATTTGAGAACTTACGCGAGTGTCCTCCCCCTCTTTTCTCACTTAAAATTCTCGACTCGACTTCTTAAGTCACAATCCGACGCATATTTACAACCTACCGATCGTAAATACAAGCCTTACACATTGTTTAGGAACGTCATCGTGCATTAAATCACTTGACCGACCACTTCGACCACTACACCGTCACTAATCTTAAAACACTCTTTTTACTTACCAAAACGGTTTTAAACCGAGTTTTTTCTGACCAAACGAGTTGTTACACTTACGTCGGTCAATCGCCATAACCAAACCTGTAAGTATGAGGGTGTAAAAATCCTCTTTTTATCATGTTTTTACTTGTTTCATGACTATAACATGCTAAAACATGCATAACATGAACCAAAACATGGGACAAACGAGCGAAAACTGATTTTTGGCCTGAGACAGAAGCCCCTTGGTTTGCCGGCTTGCCCGCGCCTAAATGGGGTGTCCAGGTCAGGATTCAACCGTGTTTTTTCTCGTCATTTCCCTTTAATTAATTTTCATATTTACAATCGGTTTTTACTATTTCAAATATTTTTGAACCTTTTCATTTTATTTTATGTGTTTTAACCATAAAACATTTTTCACCCTTGGTTCCACATA
This sequence comes from Silene latifolia, assembly GCF_048544455.1. Lineage (NCBI taxonomy): Eukaryota > Viridiplantae > Streptophyta > Magnoliopsida > Caryophyllales > Caryophyllaceae > Silene > Silene latifolia. The sequence goes on along the minus strand of NW_027413661.1, from coordinate 4,892,146 downwards.
CCATGACGGTTAAATCCGTGTTTCGGTGATAATATTTGGTTAATAACATTTAAAAGGTATTTTAAAGCCTTTTATTTCATTTTTGGGAGGTATTTTAAAGCCTTTCATCATTTCTTTACATTTTCAAAATAAATATATTAGTCCCCAACACAAAGTCATCCTTGGTTCTATATACCATGCCGGATTTTAACCCGGGTACGAGGATGAGTATCGACTAATGATATTCAAATGAACTTAAAACAATTAGTTCATAATCATTTTCAAAATGATTCATGTCAAGTTTGTCAAGGCGAACCCGACACCGAATATTATCAAAATAATGATGATTATTCGGGTCTAGTTCTTCAAATCAAATCGGGTTCAAATACCCATTTCTCAACACGTTTCATAACGTTTTCTTAATTGCCAGAATACGACATATAACCGTAGGTTGACCCGCGCCTAAAACAGGCCTTTCAATTCTCATTTTCAAAACCAGGGGAGGTCCCTTTGTACCGCCGGCTGGCTCGCGCCTCATGTAGCCGACTGGTACAGGGCTTGTTCCCTTTCCAGCACTCGTCTAGGACGATCCCGACTCCGGCTAGCCCGGATATAGGACGGATCAGATGACTATTTGCTTATTCAAAATCACATTTGTAAAATGCCTTACTAAGACAAATGGATCACGTTATGCACCATAAACCTAATTTGGTAAATGGATGTTTAATTTCCGTTTTGCATGCAAATCAATCATTAATCCAACTCGACATCTTCTACTTGATACTTGGATTAAAGCATCCGACTTAGAAAGCTCTCACATGTTAGGTTTAAATTATTGGATGCGCATTCATGCATTTAAACCGTTTTATCAACTTTTGCATTCAACCAACCAAGATCGATTAGTAGAGGCTGCTACCGCGGGCGGGATTGGGTGTCTGATTAAAGGGCTTCCCAATACGTACCTTCACCTCTTACTCAGAAACTTTGGATAGTGGACGACCTTATCCATGGCGTACGAAAGAGATAGGATGCTAAAGAGGGACGATTTCCTTATCTTTAGTACCTATGTCAAACGCTGCTTTGTGCCTCGATTTAACCGAGGTATAAAGTGGATTTCGAACGGGTTCCAAGCATCCCACAAATGCTTGGTGACGACTCCGAACATCTCTAATCATTTCGAGACCCTTACCGAGATGAAATCGACCGATCTAAAACGATCCGGTCGAAAACATTTTTACGCCGCCGAGCGTGGCTTTCAAAAGACCGCTATACGTCCACAGATTGGCTTGGCGTGTAGGTGGCCATGTCCACTGTCTGGTAACAAATGGGGGTTTTAGATTTTGATTTCTAAACTACTGGTGATAAAGGCAAGAGAATAAGAGAAAGGATCAGTAAAAGCAAGGATAAGCAAAGTATGTGATCAGATAAAAAGAGGTATGCTAGGAATTCGGTTCACCATGGCAATTAATCAACTCAGTTGTAAATAGTTCAGACGATCTAATTCCGGTCCACTATCCACCCTAGATTACAACTACTTAAATTCCGTCCTCATTAGGGTAGTATACTGTTCATAACAGGTCTTTTCATTCCAATCTTCCGATCTAGGATTGAATTTAACCAATTTAATGGGTTTAGAAGCGTGCACTCAACTAATAGTTATATTGTTAATGAAACAATTCTCACAATTTATCATCTAACCTATTTACAACATCGTCAACTAACTACCATGGCTCCCCTAATCCTAACATAAAGGATTAGCTACTCATGCTATTAATGACATAAACAATAACAACATTGAATAAACTAGAGACAGACATATTAGATGAGTAGTAAAGATGAAGCATAAATTACTAACAAGAATAATAAAACAGAGATAAGAGAACACGGATTAAGAGCAAACAAAAGAATTAAATTAAGAGTAAAGTATGAAAAAGGATTACAAAGTCTAGAACCGAAATTAAGAGGCAAGCAACGCAAGAGAGAAAGTTCCAGCAGTAATTAAGAGAGAAAGAGTAACTAAGCGTAGTGTAATGTATGTTTTAACCTAATGTCGTCTTCCTTATATAGGGAAGAGTTTTTATTAAACAAAATATGATAATCACGGATTAGTAACCCGTGTAAATAGGCAAAGTACTCGATCGAGGCATTTGAAACATCTCGATCGAGTAACTCTTCAGCATATTCTCTCGATCGAACAAACTTGGCCTACAATCGAGAACCTCTAATTCAACCCTCTTCGATCGAGCTCAGCAGGGACTCGATCGAACATCTCGAACCGTCAAAACCACTCGATCGAACAAGAAAGGTCTCGATCGAGCAGTTAGCCACTGAAAATAACTCGCACTTCGTTTTGTCAGCTCCTAAGGACTCCTTCACGCTTCCCGAGGCATTGGATTTCCGCTCTAAATCTTCCATCTCCTTAAATGCATGCTAGGAGGAACTAATAAGGTACGATTTCACCACTTTGAGGTCCGTTCCTGCAAATAAGACGAAATAAACCAAAGTAGCCTATTCGGGGCATTTTGCAATACAAAACTATAGTAATGACATAGATATGCGTGCAATAAGAGGCTAAAAAGACTATATAAATTGCACGTATCAGCCGTCATACACCCCCACGGCTTAGCCGTCCTTTACTTAGTCCATCAAAAAAAATTTTATCGTTAAATTACTACAACTACTCATGGTTTAGGGATCACATAAATCGCATATCACTAGACATAATATTTCTACTTCACATAACATCTATTCGTGTATATTATTCATTCATGCCATTAACCAATTCGAGCCAATATATATAAATTTATCCAAATAATCCAATTCACCACTTGATGCATATTATCATTCATTTACAAAAATTCCAAGCAAATATGGCATATCACACGGCCCTAGGCCCAAACATCATCACATATTACTTTATTACTTACCTCAATCCGTGTCCTACAACAAGGTTAGAAATTTCTATCGTAAGACAAACAATTGACCCTTAAGGCAGAAAATACTTTCTAACTACCCCACTCGTTCAATTTCTCTCCAGGTGACCGGTTTAAAACTGGAAGGGCTAGAAGTTTGGTGTGTGGGGGCCCCTATTTCTCATCCAAAGCATTAAGGGGGATCCTAACAGTTTCTACCCGGGTTCATTTTATTAGACTCATCCTAAGTTCAATGGGTTCATTTGTTTTAGGCCTGAGGAATGTGGTCTCTGATACCACTTTGTAACGCCCCATTTATTTAAGAGCCTTTACTAGGCATTCCTAGATAAATGAAAGTGTTACCATCTCACTTGCTTAAGGTAGTGATTATAAAGGTAAACGAAACCACATTACTTTAAATAAATATAACTTTAAATGGCCTTATTACGTTGTTCCAAAATAAATAACTTAAATTAAATGAAATACAACTGCAGCGGAAATTAAATAAAACAAATAATAAATAATGAATGTCCATTCTAGGTGATCTAGACTGCGAAGTAAATGTCAATGCCTCACGCCCTTCTACTCCCAATAAAGCCAGCTCTATTACCTGAAATCAATCTGCTCCCCAATAATTGGTTCATCACCGGTGTTTAACGAATACACGGTCAACCAAATGGTTGAGTAGGAAAATCTAAACAACAGAAATACATACAAGTATAACACAATCAAATATGCAATGCTCAAAAACCCGTTCACAACTCCGAACATGCACTCTCCGAACACCCATATATACTCCGAACACCCATATATACCTGAACACCCATATATACTCCGAACACCTATATATCCCGCCAAACCCTGGACCGAGTCTTCCTACAACAACAATATAAAAGTATGCAACATGGATACTATTTAATCAATGAATTAACTATAACAATTCTCGTCAATAATCAAACAACAACCAATATTCAATTCCAAACAACATCTAAATATTAATTATCATAAAAGCACATCCAAGTTGAGTAGATAACCTACCTCACCAGCTATAATCGAATAACTCAGTCCAAAGAATAATAATCAAAAGTACTCCACTTTAAATCCGTCAATACAAAATTATAATTTAATTACTAATTATTCGATTCACTTAAATAATCCAACCGATTATAATTTAATTACGTTAGTTATATTCTCGTATAATTATAATACAAAAAGCCGTTTTATTAAAGCCATAACCCGATACCAATAACCCGAGTCAACCCCGTCAACAATCAAACCCACATCACCCACACAAACACGGTTTGAAACTATGTTCGACATCCACCCTAAAATCGCTTAAACCGACTACCCACAACCACCATTGACACCACCCTGCACATCCACCACAAGCCCACTATAACACGCACCCAAACACCCCATGACCACCAGCCAAACCACCACAAAACAGCCCCAAAAACATAAGCCCCAACCGTCCTCTACCCGACACCTAACAACAAAACCAACAACTCTTAAACCACCACCAACACAACCAGTGGCCACCACCGTGGTCTCCCTTGACCCACCGTGGTTCCAGTAGCTGCCACCGGTCCCCAGATCAAGCCACAGCCAAGGTATAACCAAAACATACTCTATTTAAGACAAATATCAACAAACACCAACAATACAACCAATCCCGATGACCACCTCACAAACCACCACCACCAACCACCCTATAACCACCCCTAGCGTCGCCCAACCACCACGAGTGCAACCAACCCAGTCTCAAGTCAATTCGAGTCAAAACAAGGGTTATAAACCCGTCTTAAACCCACACGACATCCTCCTTTAAGACGTAATATACACAACACGGTGGTCAACGATGGTCAAGGGTGGTCCCACTAAAGTCACGTTGGCCCACGGCAGGTCTTAGGGTCATCGGTGCAGTCCACGGCAGCCCATACGATGTATATATGATAATTTAATTGAATAGCGCGAGATAAATATATAATAAGACGGTCTTATCTTGAGACGATAACTTTTATGAAATTCCTCTACTTTTCTCGTCTAGATCTTTCTCCGTTTGCCTTTGTGAATTGTTTGTGTTTTATGATTGTATAGGTCTTATGAGGTAGGTATGACTTGCTTATATAATTGTAGGAAAGAAAGAGGGAGGAAACTTCCTAATTTCCAATTACCTTAATTATTATTATTATTATTATTATTTTTGAAAAAAAAGGGATGCGCGCAACTTTCATAGATAGAAAAATAAAAGTGTACATGATATTGGTGGGTATCCCAGAGACAATCTAGGCCGCCACACCCTTAGCAACAGCAAAGCTAAGTCTAGTAAAAATATAAGCAGCCACCCGAGCTCCCACATCCTGAGATACCGAGAATTTCTGGATCCGCTTGAGCAACGCAACAGCATCCGAACCCAGCTCCCCAAGCGAAGGGCAAGAGAAGGGAAGGAAACTATAACCAGCTGCCGCGCATAAATCCCCATACTTAGCACACTTACGCTGAGCAGCATCAGCGACAACCCGACCGGGCATAAAATCAATCATCCCAGTCCGACTCAAGGGACAAGACCCTGTCAAATCGACGCACACATCATGCCCTCTGTCCCAGGAATAAAGCAGCAAATCCGCAGGACGAAGAGAGCCACCATGTCCATCAACCAAACCGATATCAACGTCCTTACCCGTAGAAATACCAGACCTATAGCAGATGTCGAATAAGGTGTCACGAACGAGGTTGTGCTGATGCTTAACACCCACAGTACCAGTACAAGAAACAGCGTGATCCTCGTAAACATCATCAGCAAAAACCCGAGAGCAAGCAGGACAAGGCCTAGATACCGTGAATAACGGAACACCCAGTCGATATCCAAGCACACTACGGTAAGTCCTCCCTTTCATAGTCTGGCCTAACCCAGAGATAGGAACCGCACGCAACCAAACAGAGGAGTGGGCACCCTGCTGAGACTTCCACAACGCAAGCTGACGCAGTGTCAAGGAGAAAACAGATTCTGAAGCAACAGCAACAGTCGCGAAATATATTTTTGCCAATTTCATCATAAGTTTGGGGGCAGCAATTTCACTAGGGTCACGTAAGAAAGCAGAACTTGTAGTCTCAGAAAACATCCGCAAGGTATCGTCGAAAGTAGGACCAGCATCTACAATACCAGAAGGCCGTAGGACCTTCGCCTGCAAATCTGCAGACTGCAAACGGGACACTAGAAAAGCATAGTGTAAAACATCTCCCGCCACTAAAACACCAAGTCCACCAAGATGAAAAGGGAATGTAGCAAGGCGCCACTGCCAATCCCCAAAACCAGGTCCGGACGCGGTGACAATACGTTCGAAGCTGGAACGAATGGCAACATCAAAAAGAAGATGGACCGAACCAAAAACATGGGGGGGAGCATGTACGAAGAGAGAAATAGAGCTTAGAAATACCAGTACAAGCTCTAAGCAGAAGCAACTCACATTGCGGGTCCTCAATCCTCGCGACCAAGTCCATAAGCTCAATAGTCTTAGTCGCTCTCTTCGTCACAATCTCACTGCCAAAAATAGGACAAGTACTGACAGGTTCACCCAAAACAGTGACACCACGCAAGGGCCGAGCAATAGAAGGAGGGAAAAAACCAGGAAGCCGACTCTGAGGATCCTCAATAGGCCAAAAGACCTCTGTCTTAGCGACATTAAGATGGAGTCCAAAACGAGGGCCATCCGCCATAATCAAATCCAAAACCCTCCTCACCTCCAGAGTGTCCCCAACAATGGTGCCATTATCCAAGTATTATGTCTGTATAGTAAGGTCAAAAGAGTCCCGGATTTTGCACACTAAGGGATGCAAAACCAAAGCGAAAAGCAAAGGGCCCAAAGGATCACCTTACTGGACACCCTGACAAGACCACAAGCAATGCTCCCCATAAAAAAGACAGTTCGAGCTAGAGTAACAAAACTCTACCCAGCGGGAAAGAACTGGACAATGACGGTGGACTTCCTGAAGCATGGTCGCACGATCAACAAGGTTGAAAGCATTCTGGAAATCAACGAGCAACATAGAAAGTCCCACCTCAGCACTACGGACCTCAATGAGCCGATTCAAGGCATGCAAGATAGCCTCTCCTCCACCGAACACCCCATACCCAAACTGAAGACCAGCAAAATAAGAAGACAAAGAAGGACCAACCAAAAAAACACCAACCTTAGAGACAAGACGCCTCTAGACAGTGCCAACAGCAATAGGACGAACACTACCACCCGGTTTAACAAGCGGCATGAGCGGGGCACACGCAATGTACTGACCAAGAGCTAGAGGACACCGGCCCTCAAGAAAAAAGATTAACCACTCTAGTAATAAAAGTGATCAAATCATCAGAGATAGCCACATCACCGCCACTCAAACAGTCTATAAAGTGCTAGGCACGAAACCCATCCCTCCCACAAGAAGTGTCATGTGGGAAACTCCGAATCATATCCAAAACCACTGTCGAAGAGGCAACAAGAGGATGATGATCTACAGGCAAAGGAGGCAATGAAGGAGGTGGGGCAATAGGATGCTTCTCTCGCAAGGCCAAAAGAGTGGCATCAGAGTAAGGGGCAACCCTAGAGGAAGAAAGCACCCGAACAGCAGCAGTATAGTGACCATCACAAATCTTCCGCCGACATTGACGGAGGTTAAGATCACTCAAATTAAGATCCTCATCCACATGAAACGAAGAAGGACCCTCATCTAAACACTCCCGCAACAGCTGCAAACCACCCCCAGGCACCCCCAAGCAAGGATAGCCCTGGCAATACTCTCCTCCTAACGCTGGCGCCTAATAACGGTCCTACACTCAAGATTACTCCGAGGAGCGAAGGTCTTAAGTAGACAAAGTGGCAACACAAGCAAACAAATCCAGCAAGAGAGGTCGCCAGGAGAATCGGCCACATCATCCAAGACCCCCTTCAAAGCCCGAGAAACGATCAAGCGAAGATATAGACCACTGGGCAAGCTCAACCCCATCATCAGACGATATAACCGATGGAGACGGGGCCAGGGGTCTTGGGATACCCTGAATAATAAAGCTGTATAGGCCATCAACACACTTCGAAGGCGCCACAATATCACCCCGACTATGCCGATATCTAGAGTGAAAGGTAAAGGTTTTAAAGCACACCCCCACACAACCAGAGGCCCATCCGCTTCAAAATACTCTCGGTATTAGAGAAAACAGTCAGACTATCAGTAAGAGTTTGACGCGTAAGTCCCATAGCACCATCATGGCAATGTCGGTCCTGAAAATGCTTCTGCCAGGTGGCCTTAGTAAGGCCCCTACTATAACCATCCGGACACTCATGAATACCTGAAAAAGGACAATGAAAGCGCACTAACTCAGGCATGAAAGGAGAAGAAAACCCCTCCTCCAATCTCCACGAAAAATATAGCTACCAAGGAAAACCACCAAGATGAACACCACAACACCGGCACACTCACAAGCAGCTAGAGGCTCGAAGAAGACAAAGCAACCGAAAAAAGAAAGCAAACCCGCAACACCCACCACAGCAACAACTCACACACGAAGGTAAAGGCGACAGTCAGCAGGGCAGTGGCCAGACACAGGGAGACACCAGACCACCCGTGACTGACAACCAACCATAAAGAAAAAAGAAGCAGCAGCACGCAAAAAAAACCCAAATCGCGAAGAAAAACAAAAAAAAGGTGAAGAAAAACCTTGCAGCAGCACCGGCAGTAACGTCAGCCACCACAGCAAAGGCCGACGACTTGAGGTCTGATGGCCAAAGGGTGGTGGCACAGGGGAACACCGACGCAGGCATGCGGCAATGACCCTGCAATGGACAAAACACTTTCGAAAAAACCCTAGCAGCAACACCCACCATAAAAACTACCAACAACGACCACCCCTAACCGGCGACGTGAGGTCTAAAAGGTCGACGTGATGTGGTGGTTAGTGGCGTACGGCGACAGGAAGATGTGGTAGTAGAAGAACCAGACCGCCTCTCCTCTCCCTCAATATTGCGCGATATCTCACTGCACAAACCCTATCAGTCCTACACCGATGATCCCACGGCCGACGTCGTGAAGGGGCCGGCGTAAGACGGCAATGACGGTGATGGAATAGGGTGGCAGAATACAGTGATAGTGGTGGCAGCCAGATCGCTCAATCGCCCTCTCCCTCCTCTCCCTCTCTAAAATTATTATTATTATTATTATTATTATTGTTGTTGTTGTTGTTGTTGTTGTTGTTGTTGTTGTTGTTGTTGTTGTTGTTTTTGTTGTTGTTTTTGTTGTTGTTTTTTTTATTGTTATTGTTATTATTACTATTACTATTACTATTACTATTACTATTACTATTACTATTACTATTACTATTACTATTACTATTACTATTACTATTACTATTACTATTACTATTACTATTACTATTACTATTACTTTTACTATTACTGTTACATTATTATCAATTATAGTATTATTCTTATTACTATTGTTATCAGTATTAGTACTATTCTTTATTCTTATTCATTCATTCTATTCTTTATTCTTCATATCAAGTATCACATCTTTATTCTTTCATTCTTATCATTCATCAAGTATCAAGTATCAAGTATCTTTATTCTTATTCTTATCTTTATTCTTTATTCTTATCATTCATTCATTACTACTACTATTACTATTAATATTAATATTATAATTATTACTATTACTATTACTATTACTATTACTATTACTATTACTATTACTATTACTATTACTATTACTATTACTATTACTATTACTATTACTATTACTATTACTATTACTATTACTACTATTATTACTACTACTGTTATTACTACTGTTATTGTTATTGTTATTGTTATTGTTATTGTTATTGTTGTTGTTGTTGTTGTTGTTATTGTTATTGTTGTTATTGTTATTGTTATTATTACTATTACTATTACTATTACTATTACTATTACTATTACTATTACTATTACTATTACTATTACTATTACTATTACTATTACTATTACTATTATTGTTGTTGTTGTTTTACTATTATTACTAGTTATTATTTGTAGTATTATATTATTATACTTCCGTTTCCACACGCAACACGTGCCACACAAGCCACACGCCACACGTGCTACAACAATTACTGACTCATTATTATTTAATTATTTTATTTCGGTCTTACAACTTAATTATCTAATTTATATAATTATTATACCTTTTAAAATGCATTTTAATATAATTTGACCGTCTTAAATAAGAGGTATTACATATACTAAACCTACTCCCCATATGATTGAAAATATCATATGGATCAACACAGACCAGCCCGGAAATAGGTGACAATTATACGGACACAAAACACGTTAGTTTTAATAAATAAAGTGAGACACGACACAAAGTGTCTGAGTATGCCACATGACTATGATATTAATGAGACGCTATGAAACAACCACCATGCCGGTACCAGAACACGCCAAGACATACCCACAACCACTAGTGCCAGGGACACTCCCCCCACGAAACCACACCACACAAACAGGTACCGAGACACGTCCATACGTACCGGGGCCGGAAGCCAACCGGGTCCCCTGCCAGACGTCGTGTCTCAACTACACGAGTCCCTCCATACTGAAGTTATTAATGTGCACATCCCTCTTGGAGTGTGACACGTCTGTCGCGTACCTGTCAAAAATACCAACTGGCTCTAACTAATATAGCTAGGGAAGTCGGGTCGAATCCACAGAGAGGTAGGAAATTGTCAGCTTAATCTAAGTTCGTCAAGGTACCAAATTAGGGGGGTTTTTAAATGTGATATTCTAAACTAAGAAGAATAAGGAAGAGAAAATAAGAGGAAGGAATTAATCAGATAAAGGGAAACAGCTAAGACAGACGGTTCACCATAATCATTCAGTCAAGTAATCTAGGTCTCAGATTAATGCAAATACGATCTAGGGGGTAGCGAACGTCACCTTTCGGTCCTTAATTCACCCTAAAGCGTAAATAGCTTAGCTTTCGCCCTCACTACAATACCCTATTGCTCGCTACTAGTCTCGCCTTTTCCAACCTTTCGGTCCAGGTCAAGGGTCACTAAGATATAAATATCTAATCGCGTCGACTCAATCAGACATATACAATTAATTGCAGCATTTAAACAACGAAGATTACACCCGCACTAACCCAATAAATCGACTACTATTCCCTCATGATTATGGATCCCCTATAGTCTTAGCAGGGGGGAATTAGCTACTCGTTACCATCGAATTAATAATAATGACAAATAGATAACTAAAACTAAACATGATGACATAACTAATAAGGATTGAATTAAAGCAATTATGATAACAACTAAAAGAGGGAAGGAATTTAAGCAATAAATAAGATCAAAGATAAAAGTAGAATAATAATACCAATCGCAAAATCCAATTCTGAGTAGCAAAGTGTAAAGGAAGAACAAAAATCCAAGAACAGTAGTCTTAGGTAGAGTAAAACGAACGTGAGAAGAGAGAGCCGTAACGTAGTCCCTCTGCTCTATCTTATACGAAAAATCCATCCTAAAACCTAATCTATGGACTAATTACAAAAGCCCACAAAATGATTAGGCGGAAATTAACTAAGGCAGGATAAACCACTCGATCGAGTAGAAATAAACTACTCGATCAAGCAAACCATCACTAAACCACTCGATCGAGTGGAAATAAACCACTCGATCGAGCACTTCATGCAAAATCTCCTCGATTGACTCCTTAAACTGCTCGATCGATCAATCTTGAGTAAATGAAGCATTCGATCGAGCAGAAAACTACTCGATCGAGCTATATAGGCACGCTAGACTTTGAAATGCCTTCCGAAACCAGTTCACGCGTCTCCAAAATGTTAGATTCCAAGCTCCGGCTCCTTATTCTCCATGAATGCATGCAATTGGGACAAATTAGGCTCGATTTAACTCCTCTTCGGTTAATTCCTGCAAATTACATAAAACGAACCAAAGTAGGATATTCGGGGGCATTTGTAGCTAGATGCTACATAAAAAGTACATAAATGCGTGTGAAAATGAGGTGAAAACCTTATATAAAAGACACGCATCAAATCTCCCCAAACCAAACCTTTGCTTGTCCCCAAGCAAATATGAATGCAGCTAAGAAAGAATAAACAATGGAACGGGACCAACGCATCAGCTACAATCATCCACTAGAACCAATTTAATGCGACAAAATGATAAAATGGCAAATGAGAAGTGCAAACGAGTTAAATCAATGTTTCAAACTTACTGAACCGTCGACCTTGCAAGACTCAAAAGATGTCGGACTCTCACGGGCCGCTCGTCACTCAAAATTAGGCACAAGGTAAGTATATATGTGAGAGATAGAAAGAAGTAGAGACACTCACCTAACTCGACCTATAAGAACATGCATGCAGTTAACATGAATAAAGTCTCTACAACCGTACATATGCATTCCAACCATACTAATGACCAAGACACATGCCGAGGACTTACATTTTGGTAAGTGAGGTAATGGGTAAGAAGGGGCTAAAATGAATTTGGATATGTGAAGTTAATAGCCAGGCTAGCAACAACGAATCCAAATATAAACCGCATCCCAACTTCGTACTCAAAACAGCAAGATGAAATGGTGCAAAAATTTATGCACTAAACTCACAAAGTACCAAGAATCGTCAACTCCCCATAAGATATAAATAAGACATGGGAGTGAAAATCATTATCCAATTTCTCATTTTTTCTTCACATGATTTTTTTTCTTTCTCTTTCTTTTTTTCTTTCTTATTTCGCCTTCTTTTTCTTTTTTTCGTTCCTTTTTTTTTTTCATTTTTTGTTTTTCAACAATCTTTCATTCCCTTCAATTCTTCCACCATCTTCTGAAATCAGATAAAATAACCATATTGCAATAAAACATTCCAATAACTGCTCGTCACTAGCTCGGCTAGGGTAGGAAGCATTATAGAAAGTAGTTAATAGGACAAAAAGGCAATTTGGCTATGTGAGGCTCATGGGTAAAATGAAGTAAAGGGAACTGCCTCTCCTAACATGTGTCACCATCCACAGACCGACTGCATACAGGTATTAAGAAGACTAGACTCATGCTTATGCAAATTAATGTTACATGCCTTAAAGAGAGTACTACTCAAATCCTAAATGGAACCGGTCATGAATGTCACCAGTTTATAAAGCTCTAACCTCAGAATGTAATGTAGCTTGCCGACATATTGAATCAAGTCTATTCGTTCAGATAAGAAAGAAACAAAAACTCGTAGATTATGCACATAATCATGCCAACTAAATGTCAAGAATATGCAAGGCTCAAGTAAAGATTCAAAGTAGCGTCAATGTTCAAACGTTCCGACTCAAATTAAACATGAAAATTTTTGAATTTTATGATTTTTTGGAATTAATTAAAACAACAATGCATGCGGAAATAAGTAAACGTGTAAGCAAAAATGCAAGAAAACATGCAGACACAGATATGGATGCACACCTCCCCAAACCAAACCGTACAATGCCCTCATTGTACCAAAAATAGGGAAAGAAATGCAAACTGAAGAGAAAGGGATAAATGGAGTCGGAAAACTTACAAAACGTCATAAGGAGGGACCTCCCCAAACCGACCATGAACATGGGAGGTCAAAGAAAGTCAAACAGTAGCTCCATAGACGTAAAACGGTGGGAAGATAATCGCTCGATCGAGCACTTAGAACAGCTCGATCGAGTGAACTGGTGCAGGGAAGGACTCGATCGAGTAGAAAACCACTCGATCGAGTAAGCGTGATATTGACTTTGGTCGATCGAGGACAATTATCACTCGATCGAGTGAAAACTTTCCCAAAAAGTGCTCGATCGAGCATAAAACCACTCGATCGAGTACTTGGTCCTGCAAAACACGCATTCCAAAGCTAGAAAAGCATAAGGAGTTCGTAAAACAGCGTCTAAAGTTCAACGTAAAGCTAAAGAAAATAAAATGTTCAACACAAGTACAATAAAACAATCGGCCCTTCCTCCGGAGAGCGCTGGTTTAAGAGGTCCCGCACGACCTTTCTGGCATCAATTAACTGGCGCGTCAAGCTCGTCGAAGCGTAAGACTTCAACACGATTGTCTGCTTCATTCGCCTCGTGGTAATGCTTCACATATTGGCCATTCACCTTGAACCTATGACCATCGGAATCTTCGAGCTCCACGGATCCAAATTTGGTAACAGCCGTCACCGTATAAGGGCCGCTCCACCTGGACTTCAGCTTGCCAGGGAATAATCTCAATCGGGCATTAAACAGCAGTACCTTTTGCCCAACATGAAACTCACGAGGTAAGATTCTCTTGTCATGCCATCTCTTCGTCTTTTCATTGTAAATGCGCAAGCTATCATAGGCATTAAGCCTAAATTCTTCCAACTCATCTAGCTGCAAAAGACGATTCTGACCACACAGCTTAGGATCATAATTAAGCTTACGAATTGCCCACCAAGCCTTACATTCTAATTCAACAGGTAAGTGACACAATTTTCCATAAACTAGCCTATAAGGTGATGCACCAATTGGTGTCTTAAAGGCAGTTCTGTAGGCCCATAATGTGTCATCTAGCTTAAGACTCCAGTCTTTCCGTGATTTAGAAACTACCTTAGACAAGATCTCTTTCAACTCGCGATTAGAGACCTCTACCTGACCACTAGTTTGGGGATGATACGCCAGACCACGCCGGTGTTGGACACCAACACTAGACAGAATTGAAGTTAGTTTCTTTTCTTTAAAATGCATCCCCCCATCACTAATGACGACCCTAGGGACACCAAATCGGGGAAATATGATCTTTTTAAACATTTTTATCACGGTCTTAGCATCACAATGAGGTGAGGCAATTGCCTCAACCCATTTTGACACATAGTCTACAGCCACTAAGATATACCTGTTACCTTTACTGGATGGGAACGGTCCTTGGAAATCAATGCCCCAGACATCGAAGACCTCAACCTCTAAGATACCGTTCTGTGGCATCTCATGTCTCTTTGAAATGTTCTCTGATCGTTGGCAAGCATCACAAGCTGAAACAAAAGACTTAGCATCAGCAAACAAAGAAGGCCAAGAAACCAGGATCGAAGTACCTTAGCCACGGTGCGCGATGGACCGTGGTGACCACCATATGAAGAGGAGTGACAGCCTTCCAGGACTATTTTGGTTTCCCACTGCGGAATACACCATCTGTAGAGACCGTCTGCACATTCCTTAAACAAATAAGGATCATCCCAGAAGTACTGCTTAGCGTTATACAGAAAACGCTTCCTCTGGATGAGAAAGGTCAAAGGCGGCAGCTTGCCACTTACAACGAAGTTAGCTATATCTGCATACCAAGGTTCTTGGTCAACAATAGACGATATAACAGCAATTAAAGTATCGTCAGGAAAAGAATCATCAATAGGTAGAGAATCTTCCCCCTCTTGTCGCATCAGTCGCGACAAGTGATCAGCTACAACGTTCTCAGCACCTTTCTTATCCTTAATCTGCAAATCAAACTCCTGAAGAAGGAGTATCCATCTAAGTAGCCGTGGTTTAGCCTCCTTCTTAGCAAGGAGATGCCTCAAAGCTGCATGGTCAGTAAAAACAGTGACTTCAGACCCAACTAAATAAGTACGAAACTTCTCTAAGGCATAAACCACAGCTAGCAGCTCTTTCTCAGTGGTAGTGTACTTCACTTGAGCCTCATCCAGAGTTCGGCTCGCATAGTAGATAGCATTCAAAGCTTTGTCTTTCCTTTGGCCTAGCACCGCTCCTAGTGCATAGTCACTCGCGTCACACATAATCTCAAACGGCAAGTCCCAGTCGGGAGGCTGTATGATCGGCGCAGAGATTAAAGCCTGCTTTAACCTGTTAAAAGCAGAAAGACACTCATCATTAAACACAAAAGGGGCATCCTTAAGTAACAACTGTGTAAGTGGTTTAGCAATTTTGGAGAAATCCCTAATAAACCGGCGATAAAAGCCGGCGTGACCAAGGAAACTCCTCACCCCCTTGACATTAACAGGAGGTGGTAATTGCTGAATCACTTCCACCTTCGCTTTATCAACCTCTATTCCCCTATCAGAAACCAAGTGCCCTAAGACAACTCCCTCGTTGACCATAAAGTGGCACTTCTCCCAGTTCAGTACAAGATTAACCTCAATACAGCGCTGCAACACTTTCTCAAGGTTAGACAGACAGTTAGAAAAATCACTTCCATAAACACTGAAATCGTCCATGAAAACTTCCATAATAGACTCAATATACTCTGAAAATATCCCCATCATGCACCTTTGAAAGGTTGCCGGGGCATTACACAAACCAAAAGGCATCCTGCGATAAGCAAAAACGCCCTGAGGACAAGTAAATGTAGTCTTAGCTTGATCGTCTGGGTGGATAGGGATCTGAAAGAACCCTGAATACCCGTCTAAATAGCAGAAAAATTTATGAGAAGCTAACCTTTCTACCATTTGATCAATAAAAGGAAGAGGAAAGTGATCTTTCTTGGTGGCGGCATTCAGCTGTCTGTAATCTATGCACATCCGCCAACCAGTCACTACTCGAGTAGGTATTAATTCATCCTTATCATTCTTAACTACAGTTGTCCCTCCTTTCTTCGGGACCACCTGTCCTGGATTTACCCATTTAGAATTACCGACAGAATAAATAATACCTGCGTCTAGCAGCTTCATTACCTCAAACATCACATCATCCCGCATCTTCTCGGTTCACCCGGCCGACCACCTGCAAGGTTTGTGATCTTCCTCCAGCTCTATCCTGTGCATACAAATATCGGGACTAATCCCCTTGATATCGTCCAATGAATAGCCCATTGCTTTCCTGTTTTTCTTAAGTACAGCTAACAAAGCAGTCAGCTGATCATCATTAAGCTTGGCACTAACAATGACTGGATATTGCTCTGTATCGTCTAAGAAAACGTATTTAAGATGAGAAGGGAGAGGCTTACGTTCCGGTACTTTTACCTCAATGGAGCAAAGAGTGCTAATCATTTGTTCCACTTGCTCTCCCTCATGCTCATCCAAATCATCAACAAGCAATTCCAACGCAGCGTCATCGTCGTCTGGGCTATCTGCACACTCATCAAAAAGCATAAGGGCTTCTAGTGGGTCCTTCATAAAAGAACCCGACCAGAAGTCATAAATAGACTCGTCAATAATATCAACCGAATAGAAAGTATCCTCTATCATTGGTCGAGCCAAAGTACTAGGCGGGCCAAAGTGATCGCGTCATCCCCTCTTGCAAGAGTCAAACGCCCTTGTCGACATCAATGACCCACTGTACAAAGGAATGGTCTTCCTAAGATAATTTGGGTCCGGGTGTCCTCGGCTATATCTAAAACAATGAAATCTCTGGGATAAAGAGCTTGCCTATTTTCACAGCACGTCCTCTAAGACACCTAAGGGCTTCCTAACGAATCTATCACCATCCGTAGGGTAATGTTAGTCACTTTAAAATGACTCATGTTTAATTTCTTGCGGACGGAAGGGGCATGACACGACACTCGGCACCTAAATCGCAAAGGGCCTTATCAATGACCATGTTGCCTATAATACAGGTAATAGAAAAGCTGCCCAGGTCCTTCATTTTAGGCGGACTCTTATTCAAAAGCAAATTACTAGACTCTTCCATAAATGAAATCGTCTCAAATTCACTCAAATTTCTCTTACGCGTCACAATATCTTTCATAAATTTAGCGTAAGTGGGTACCGAGTAACAAGTTCGGAAAGAGGGACAATTACACGGAGGTTCTTCACAATGTCCACAAACTTACCGTCTTTGTCGCTCGATCTTTGCGTCCTTCAGACGGCCTGGAAAGGGTACCCTGGTAGCAACGAGTGGACCCGCAACTTTTCCTTTACCTTTATCAATGTGTGACGTCTCCACAAAGAGGGGAAGATGACACGGTAGCGGCATTAGACAGCAAAATAGGATCTCCGCCACTTAAAGTACTCGATCGAGTACTTATATCACTCGATCGACCATTCTCTTCTTCTGTTTCACTCGATCGACCGGTTTCATCACTCGATCGAGTGATTTCTTCAGCAAAGTTACTCGATCGAGTAAGATTATCACTCGATCGACCAACATCAAATTGTGCACCACTCGATCGACCAGTGATTTCACTCGATCGAGTGATAGGATGAATTGATTCACTCGATCGAGAAAAGAATTCACTCGATCGAGTATCTTGATTACACGCTGCAAGTATTTCGGTTAAGAATTCATCTAGATCGTCCTCCGGGGTATCTTCAGCTATCAAAACCTCGTCTTCTTCATGAGTAAGGTCATTTTGAAAATTCATTGCACTGACTGGATCGCATATTGGAAGAAGCTTGGCTTGGTCTTTCGCGTGTGTTAACTGCGCGACTTGTTCTTTCAATTCCGATATGACCGTTTCAGATTGCCGTGATATACTCATCATAAAAGATTTTAATTCGGCAATTTCTTCACTTGCAGAAGGAGGAATCGGTAGCGGGGCTGGCGTGGAAGGGGTAGAGACATTCTTTATTTCTTCATATAGCTGAGAGAAAGGAACTCCCTGCTTGTATTTCTGATAAGCAAGAACGCGCTCTACACTTTCCATGCATCCGATAGGGTCGTGCCCTTCCGTGCCACATCTACCACATGGCTCTATATGCTCCGTAATCGTAGGCATCCTGGCGATTAAACTTTCAAAGCAACAACTAACCTGCAAAACTAATCAAAACTTTGCAGAAATGAGATCAGCCTCAAGGAATAAATTCCTTGAGACAAGGGACAAACTTAATTAAAGCAACAAAATTGCGCCACCTCCCCGGCAACGGCGCCAAAATTTGACACGTCTGTCGCGTACCTGTCAAAAATACCAACTGGCTCTAACTAGTATAGCTAGGGAAGTCGGGTCGAATCCACAGAGAGGTAGGAAATTGTCAGCTTAATCTAAGTTCGTCAAGGAACCAAATTGGGGGGGTTTTTAAATGTGATATTCTAAACTAAGAAGAATAAGGAAGAGAAAATAAGAGGAAGGAATTAATCAGATAAAGGGAAACAGCTAAGACAGACGGTTCACCATAATCATTCAGTCAAGTAATCTAGGTCTCAGATTAATGCAAATACGATCTAGGGGGTAGCGAACGCCACCTTTCGGTCCTTAATTCACCCTAAAGCGTAAATAGCTTAGCTTTCGCCCTCACTACAATACCCTGTTGCTCGCTACTAGTCTCGCCTTTTCCAACCTTTCGGTCCAGGTCAAGGGTCACTGAGATATAAATATCTAATCGCGTCGACTCAATCAGACAGATACAATTAATTGCAGCATTTAAACAACGAAGATTACACCCGCACTAACCCAATAAATCGACTACTATTCCCTCATGATTATGGATCCCCTATAGTCTTAGCAGGGGGGAATTAGCTACTCGTTACCATCGAATTAATAATAATGACAAATAGATAACTAAAACTAAACATGATGACAGAACTAATAAGGATTGAATTAAAGCAATTATGATAACAACTAAAAGAGGGAAGGAATTTAAGCAATAAATAAGATCAAAGATAAAAGTAGAATAATAATACCAATCGCAAAATCCAATTCCGAGTAGCAAAGTGTAAAGGAAGAATAAAAATCCAAGAACAGTAGTCTTAGGTAGAGTAAAACGAACATGAGAAGAGAGAGCCGTAACGTAGTCCCTCTGCTCTATCTTATACGAAAAATCCATCCTAAAACCTAATCTATGGACTAATTACAAAAGCCCACAAAATGATTAGGCGGAAATTAACTAAGGCAGGATAAACCACTCGATCGAGTAGAAATAAACTACTCTATCAAGCAAACCATCACTAAACCACTCGATCGAGTGGAAATAAACCACTCGATCGAGCACTTCATGCAAAATCTCCTCGATTGACTCCTTAAACTGCTCGATCGATCAATCTTGAGTAAATGAAGCATTCGATCGAGCAGAAAACTACTCGATCGAGCTATATAGGCACGCTAGACTTTGAAATGCCTTCCGAAACCAGTTCACGCGTCTCCAAAATGTTAGATTCCAAGCTCCGACTCCTTATTCTCCATGAATGCATGCAATTGGGACAAATTAGGCTCGATTTAACTCCTCTTCGGTTAATTCCTGCAAATTACATAAAACGAACCAAAGTAGGATATTCGGGGGCATTTGTAGCTAGATGCTACATAAAAAGTATAGAAATGCGTGTGAAAATGAGGTGAAAACCTTATATAAAAGACACGCATCAAAGTGGAAAGCTACAAGAGGAGACCCGAGCGTGAGACGGTCTTCCAACCGCCTCACATCTCCTCAAGAACGAGTAACCAACACAAACCGTCGTCTCCTCCAATATACATGTCAAACACCACAAATGTAAAGTACCACACAACATGTCAATTACCGATTCATCACGATACACATTCCTAAATACGATTTGCAATACGGCTCATATAATGCAAGTAATGACAAATGACCCACTAACAAACCTACACATTATTAAAACTAAATAGGATAAACGTACCTTTTAGCAATCCCGCTAAACAATAAAGCACCCGGAAAGAAATGTGCTCCTCCATAAAGTCGGCGCCTAATTACTAATTTGGCTCTTAATTACGCACGTTTAGTCCCTTAATTGAACCCATTTTACATACTAATATAGCATTTCATGGCCATTTTATCCGTCAATTCCTTCCTATTTTACTTTCCTAGTGCATTTTACATGTCTTATAGGAAAGGAGATAATGAGGCGGAATTCCCGTCTCCCGTGCATATTTGGAAGCTTGTTGACGATGTTGGATGAACTAGTATGAAGAGGCGGCAAGAATGACAACCAAGGATGTAGGAATAAAGAGTATATAGAAGGATCATAGGCTTAAAAGCAAGGATGACGAGAAGAAAGCCATTACAAGAATAAATTGCTCGGAACCAAACCAAGAGTTGCTTCTTTAGCTCTGAAAATATGCTAGATGAAATAGCGTCAAAAAATCAAGTGGTCTAGACTTTGAGATGAGGAAATGACGTCCGTTTTACAATCCGAGCTCAAATAGACAAGCTACCCGCCAATCCACGCGTCCCAGACTCAAGACGAGCGTGCCAGACTCAAGACGAGCGTGCCAGACTCAGGACGAGCGGATTGTTAGGCAGTCAAGAATGGGAACTACTCTATCCATGGATCCGAGCGGATCGAGCACGATCCGGGCGTCTCAAAGCACCACGATCTGGGCGTCTTGTGCCCAGGACGAGCGGCTTGTAGCAGCAGGATCCGAGCGTCTTCCCCAGGATTCGAGCGGATCACAAGTCAGAAGAGATCGTGCCATACCACGGGACGAGCGGACCGAGGCAAGACTAGCAAGAGGATCCGCTCATTTCCCTCGGGACTTGCAATTCTCTATTCAACACTTAGCATTTTTATTTACTAATCTACCCTTGCTTAACCTAATGATGTACCACTATATATACTCCATTTGTAATAATCAAGAGACCAAGTTCTCTTAGCTTAGAAGAAATCCTCTTAGATTAGATTAGGAGTAGATTAGAATAAATTAATCTCAATCATTCCACAAAATTACATATTAATCTTTCCTTAATCATTATTCAAGTTTATTATTATTGGGTAATGGAAGATTATTGGGTTATTATTGGAGAATTGACAACTCTTCATCAATCAATCAAGTTTTCTTCTATTATTCTTCGCTTTATTATTTGGATCATCTCATATAGGTATAATAACCTTTACTCTTGTTTAATTATTGTTAATCACATCATTTATTCATCGTGTTTTGCTTTGTTAGTATGGTTGACAACCTTATTAACATGTTAAACTTGATCATGAGTGAGTAGTTTCCTTAGCTAGGGTTAATGGGGAATTAGGGGAAACCAACATGGGGATTGATCTATGCTTAATCTAATATGTTTTCATAATTAATTAGCTTGCTTGTTGTGATTTCAACTTATGACATGTTATGTTTGATGAAATGTGAGCCTATGAATCCTTGAATTTTTTTTATCCATCACTTATCTTTTCAATGAGGCTTGTAAGCTTATACACCAACTCGGGCCTCATTAGACCATACACATAGTTAAATAGGAAGGATTAAGTCGACTTGTAGCTGTTGTACAATCTAATCGATTCGGCTCCGGGACCTAAACCTTCTTAGGGATTGTAAGATATACACTAACTCGATCCCATCACAACAATAATTGCTTGCTATCTAATTGAGAACATGTTTGTATGATCTATTTCCATGAGTCCCCTATGAACTCATGACAACCTAGTATCTTTATCATTTGTTTACATCTTTATTTGCTTTATTGTTTATTTTACTTTATTGCTTTCATTAGTTTAGAACACAACTACAAACCCAAATCAATTGTGACACTAGCATAAATTGAGATAAATAGACTTAAAACCCAAAGCACACCGTCCCATGGATCGACCTCGACTTAACCACTAACTAGTTGTTTGTTGAGAAATATAAATGTGTTTGATTAAGAGCCCCAACGACATTTTTCATCAAAATGGCACCGTTGCGGGGGACGGTGTTACGTGATTAAGTTCTTGTTTGTTTGTCTATTTTAATTGTGCTTTAGCCTTGAGGAACTCGTTCCTCAAGGTTCGTTCTTACCATTTTTGTGTAGTTTCC
Source organism: Silene latifolia (assembly GCF_048544455.1). NCBI lineage: Eukaryota > Viridiplantae > Streptophyta > Magnoliopsida > Caryophyllales > Caryophyllaceae > Silene > Silene latifolia. Next base: position 4,869,615 of record NW_027413661.1, on the reverse strand, counting down.
TTGGTTGTAGTTGTTTCCTTGTCTTAGCTATGATGGCTCAAGACTTGACATTTGGAGCATGTGGTGGATCTTTTGAGTATGACTATGGGTATGGGGAGTTTGAGGAGCAAGTCAACACAAACCTACCTTACAAATCATACGATGAAAATCCTAACTACTACCCCAGCATTTCCCGCCAAAATCCCCACATCCAATATCCACAACAACTACCCTCCCAAAACCCACTTTATAACCAATTCCAAATGCCACAATATGACCACTTTCACACTCATCCACAACAAAAAGATGAGCCCAACTTTGACATTCAAAATATGGTTCTCCAAATGATGGGAGCAACAAAATTTCATCAAACAAGTGCTAGAGGAGAGCTAAAATAGGGACAATGTTCTTCAAAGCATTGTTACCCAAGGTGAGGAATTGAGAATTCGTGTAACACCCTAAGAATATGAGAGGAAAGTTGTCCCACATCGGGAAAATATGGAGCTTCTGATATGTTTATAAGGGACTCTACCCACCACTTAGTAACAAGGCCTTGTGCTTTTGGGCTTAAGTGAAGACAAGTAATGGGCCCAAAGGTACACATCCCATCTTATTGGGATTGTGTTACGATCGTGGTGGGTCGAGTTGTTATAAATGGTATCAGAGCAACCCTGCGACCGTGTGGTGAGCCCTTGGTCGGGAGTACCCGGGTCACGCACCTAGCGGGGGAGGATTCTGGGCTTGGCTGCGGTCGGCCTCCGGGCACAACGAGGACGTGTGTTATTTAAGTAGGGGAGTTTGTAACACCCCAAGAATATGAGAGGAAACTTGTCCCACATCGGGAAAATATGGAGCTTGTGATATGTTTATAAGGGTCTCTACCCACCACTTAGTAACAAGGTGTTGTGCTTTTGGGCTTAAGTGAGGACAAGTAATGGGTCCAAAGGTACACATCCCATCCTATTGGGGTTGTGTTACGACCGTGGTGGGTCGGGTTGTTATAATTCGAATTGCCCAAATTAAGGCAACCCAAGCAACCACTCCTCACCATTCCTTAAACATTGTCCATGAATGCGAGTTTGAAGGAGTAAACTTTGATGTAGAAGATGAGATGTGGGAAGAGCCAATATCCTTGAGCTCTTGTGAATATGAAAGTGTGGCATTTGATGAAGAAGACATGAGGTTAAATAAGCCAAGTACTCTTAGCCTTTGTGAGTATGAGGGTGTGACTTTTGATGCGAACATCGAGATGGTGGAGGAAGAGTTATTAAGGATAAGTAAAGCCCCTATTTATGATTCATATGAAGAAATCGATGATGACGGATCTATGGAAGAAGATGATGAGGGAAAGATAGGCTCAAATGATAAATGGAGTTGTGAGATCAACTTGCTTGAGGAACCCATCCTTGAGAAGTTTGAAGATTTCTTCGATGAAGAGGAGGAATACCTTCATGGGAGTATTTTCAAACCCACTATAGAGCCCATGATACTTGGAGATGATATTATGGACCTTCTCACGAAAGTCAAATCATCATACAAGAATTACTTAGTGGAAAAACTCAAAGAAAGGGCTAAGAAGGAGCCTACATGTGGAAATTTGGCACCCACTATCCCAACTCCTAAGACACCCCCTCATCAATGGCATGAAAGTTAACCTTCTATCCTTGGAGGATTGACTAGTCCAAGTATTTTCGTCATCAACTTTGAAAGAAATAGGAGCAACCGGAAAACCCCTTATGATAAGAATCTCAAGTTTGCTATTTTAAGAGCCGGGAAGGCCATCATGACAAAGCAAAGGAGAAGGGGAAGGAGTTCAAAGGGAGGCCCCTCATGGATTGACTCTACTCATTTCGAAATGGTTCAAGACTTATTCATGCTTACTTGAGGACCATTCACAAACTTTTGGCCAACTTTTGAGAGCATTAAGCTCCATGGATAGTGAAAATTATCACTTCAACTTAGTTTGGTGGAGTCCTATCTCAAACCACCATTTGTAAAATATCCTATCCTTTATCTTTGCATTGTATTTACACTTGCATTTAGTTATATACATGTACATTAAGCTTGCATTTGTGAAATATTTCATATTGCATTTATATTGGTTAGTTCATATAGTATAGTGTAGATTGCATTCATTTGTTATATATGTCATATAGAATTGCATTTAGTTAGAGCATGAATTCATTCATATCATATCATTCCATTTGTACTTCAATTTCCAAAAAAAAAAAAAAAAATTTAAAAATACAAAAACGTGCATTTCTTTTTAATTCCTACTCCTACATGTACATTGAGGACAATGTCCAAAATAAAGTGGGGGATGGAAATTTATATTCCAAAACACATAAAAATTAAATTGAAAAATTTCGAAAAATCTCCAAAATATGTTCTTTAATTTCATTAAAAATAAAATCCATAAAAAATTGAAAATTTAAATATCCCAAAAACATGTTATTTCCTTTGCAGTGTAGAATTGTATATATTATATATATTTGTGTTTGTTTGTCACTCTTATCACATTGGATCGACTAGCCACATTTGAGGCATGAAGGAAATAGAAGACTGCATGGTATGATCTTTCCAAATCTCCTTCCTCCTTTTATATGTTAATGACAATGTGGCTATCTTTTGATTGATGCGGTATGAACCAATGTGTTGCTAAGAGTTTGCATCTAGATTATATGGCATAGTAGTTGATAGAAGCATATGCATTTGAGTTGTATATATGGTAGTTGCATCATGGCATGTAGTTGCATGGTTAGAAAAATTTTGTGAAAATGTCTAGTTGGGAAACTTGACAAGTGTATATAAGGCCTTTGTAGATAATTTTTCTTGACAACTTGGCAAAAGTATTTAGCGATTGAGGATAAAAGTACCCTAGTTTGACACAACTTGGAGGTGATTTGTTGGTATCCTTTTAGACTTAGTAGCTTGGAGAAACGATATCTACAATGGAGTGTGTACCCTTAAATTGCCTCCCTTGTAGATGATTTCTGCCACTTAGATGAGGAAAGTGGCTATTCTTTTGTAGATGCATTCATTACTTGTTTTGTGTGCTTAATGCTTGGATGTATCACCATTTTGGCAAGCCCCACCTTGCCTTGCAAGAAGGCATCTTACCTCATGATGTCTTGTTGTGAGTTGAAGGGGCGGAGTGAGACCCGCTAATTGTCTCACATCGGTTATATTACTACTAGGATAGTTTAAATAAAGGTCTAGTTCTAGTCACCTCTTTACTCGAGACGAGTAAAGGTTCGGTTTGGGGATGTTTGATGTGACTCTTAATTGCACACGTTTAGTCCCCTAATTGAGCCCATTTTGCATATTTATATACCATTTCATGGGAATTTTATCCGTCAATTCCTTCCTATTTTGCTTTCGTAGTGCATTTACATGTCTTATTGGAAAGGAGATAATGAGACGGAATTCCTGTCTCCCGTACATATTTGGAAGCTTATTGACGATCTTGGATGAACTAATATGAAGAGGAGGCAAGAATGATGACCAAGGATGTAGGAATAAAGAGTATATAGAAGGATCAAAGGCTTAAAAGCAAAGATGACGAGAAGGAAGCCATTACAAGAACAAATTACTCGGAACTAAACAAATATTTGCTTCTTTGGCTCTGAAAATATGGTAAATGAAATGGCGTTGAAAAATCAAGTGGTTTAGGCTTTTGAATCACTCTGCCAATAAGAGTCCGGATGAGGAAATGACGTCCGTTTTACAATCCGAGCTCAAATAGACAAGTTGCCCACCAATCTGCGCGTCCCAGACTCAAGACGAGCGTGCCAGACTCAAGACGAGCGTGCTAGACTCGGGACGAGCGGATTGTTAGGCAGTCAAGAATGGGAACTACTCTGTCCATGGATCCGAGCGGATCGAGCACGATCCAGGCGTCTCAATGCACCAGGATACAGGCTTCTTGTGCCCAGGACGAGCGGCTTGCAGCGTTAGGATCCGAGCGTCTTCCCAAAGATCCGAGCGGATCACAAGTCAGAAAAGACTGTGCCATACCATGGGACGAGCGAACCGAGGCAGGACTAGCAAGAGGATCCGCTCATTTCCCTCGGGACTTGCAATTCTCTATTCAACACTTAGCATTGTTATTTACTAATCTACCCTTGCTTAACCTAATGATGTACCACTATATGTACTCCATTTGTAATAATCAAGAGACCAAGTTCTCTTAGCTTAGAAGAAATCCTCTTAGATTAGATTAGGAGTAGATTAGAATAGATAAATCTCAATCATTCCACAAAACTACATATTAATCTTTCCTTAATCATTGTTCAAGTTTATTATTATTGGGTAATGGAAGATTATTGGGTTATTATTGAAGAGTTGACAACTCTTTATCAATCAATCAAGTTTTCTTCTATTATTCTTTGCTTTATTATTTGGATCATCTCATATAGGTATAATCCCCTTTAATCTTGTTTAATTATTGCTAATCACATCATTTATTCATCGTGTTTTGCTTTGTTAGTATGATTGACAACCTTATTAACATGTTAAACTTGATCATAGGTGTGTAGTTTCCTTCGCTAGGGTTAATGGGGAATTAGGGGAAACCAACATGGGAATTGATCTATGCTTAATCTAATATGTTTTCATAATTAATTAGCTTGCTTGTTGTGATTTCAACTTATGCACATGTTATGTTTGATGAAATGCGAGCCTATGAATCCTTGTATTTTTTTTATCCATCACCTATCTTTTCAATGAGGCTTGTAAGCTTATACACCAACTCGAGCCTCATTAGACCATGCACAGAGTTGAATAGGAAGGATTAAGTCGCCTTGTAGGTGTTGTACAATCTAATCGATTCGGCTCCGGGACCTAAACCTTCTTAGGGATTGTAAGATATACACTAACTCGATCCCATCACAACAATAATTGCTTGCTATTTAATTGAGAACATGTTTTTATGATCTATTTCCATGAATCCCCTATGAACCCATGACATCCTAGTATCTTTATCATTTGTTTACATCTTTATTTGCTTTATTGCTTGTTTTACTTTATTGCTTTCATTAGTTTAGAACACAACTATAAACCCAAATCAATTGTGACAATAGCATAAATTGAGATAGATAGACTTAGAACCCAAAGCACACTGTCCCATGGATCGACCTCGACTTAACCACTAACTAGTTGTTTGTTGAGAAATATAAATGTGTTTGATTGAGAGCCTCAACGACACTCTTTATCAATTACGATGATTAAATATAATTACTAACTAATCTAATTAAATTAAATACGTAATTAATGAATTAAAACCATTTTAAAGCTACCCAAAACACTCAACATATGCCTACCAACCACCACCAAAACAGCTACCAACACCGCGGTGGTCACGGATTGGCGCCACTGTACCCACGCGCCACCCAACCAGCGCCACCAGCAATGATAACCGCAGCAATAACCACAACACGATACAACAACACCAACACAGCCGCAACACACGCACAACCTACCCTTTTAGCCACCACTGATCACCATTAGCCACTACCGTAGCCTCCCCTGACCACAGTGGACCCAGTCGCCAGCCGTGGCACCAACCACGGCCATCACAACCCCAAAACACGATGACGACAACAACAACAACAACTAACAATATAAACAATCAACCTGACACCCTTAATAAAACACCCATTTACTACCACTTACCGCAACCGAAACCACCACCCACGACCACCACCTTCCTCTCCACTCAACCTTCGACACAACCACCCAAAGCCCAGCCATGGTCAGCCACGGTTTGGGGGTTAAAAACTCGTCTTTAGACGGTTTCACAACAACAATAGTGTTCTAGGTCAGTCAAACCCCATATGGGCAGTCAACGACGGTCCCGAGGATGGTCAACGATGGTCAGAGGTGAGTCGGGGTCAAGGATGGTCAACGGTATAATTTAATTAATATATAAATTAGTGTAAGACGGTCTTACCTTACGATCTCGAGGTGGCGGGACAAAATCTTCCTTCATTCTTCTAATCTCTTTTCTCTCTTTAGAACTGTGGTGGATTTTGTTGTGATTGTGAATGGATAAGGTGAGTGGATAAGTGGTAGGGTGGAGTATATAAGGTGGGTGTATATAATACATATGTATACATATTATTATTATTATTGTTGTTGTTGTTGTTGTTGTTGTTGTTGTTGTTGTTGTTGTTGTTGTTGTTGTTGTTGTTGTTGTTGTTGTTGTTGTTGTTGTTGTTGTTGTTGTTGTTGTTGTTGTTGTTGTTGTTGTTGTTGATGTTGTTGGTTATTATTATTATTGTTATTATTGTTATTATTATTATTTTTATTTTTATTATTATTTTATTATCTGGTCTCATACATAACTCGTATAAATACAACATAATATAATTTTATAAAATATATTTACCCATTTATCGTTGACTAGCCTTTGCCCAAAGTAATAGATACGATGTATTACAGATAGTGACCCTCTCACAAAATGAGAGTGGATAGTGCAAGTGGGTGGGAAATGGATATCCCCGCATACCTTCCCACTTGCATTTTGTGAGAGGGCCACTATCTGTTTACAGCTTTAGATGGATTGTGTCCGTCTATAATGAGACGAATTGTAGGAGTATAGAGACGAAGAAAAAGAAGGGCAATAAGACACTATAACAAAATTTGAAACTAACAATTTACTAATTTAGGAAGTGACCACGTACATCTAATTTTATATTTTCTAATCTTAACTAGTTACGCAATTTCCTATACTTACTAATCTTTCTAAACGAATAAGAAAATCAAAAATTTTCTTTTTTAAACACTCTCAGGTAGAAATTGGTCTGCTTTTTGGTAGATAATTAATATATGTGTCATAATATCTTATCTAATATCACAACTTTTCATAATTAGGCCTTATGTATTTTATACGTTATTATCTCATTTTTTTTTTTTGGTGACGAGGGGTTTATTCCCCCCGGGACCAGGCATTCCATAGTCACCACCTGGACCATGTAAACAACCCCAATTGGGGTCGCCGAGATAACCGCATGCATTGCTCATCCGTGGGTTCGAACACGGGACCTCGCAATTCTTGCCTTTGCAATCTTTGAGGTTACCCAAGTCTACCACTAGACTGCAAGCACTTGTTTTATCTCATTTTCCAATATATGTATTTTATATATCACAAATATTATATTTAAAATCCACAATTTTTTTAAAAAAATTACTCATATTATTAAATTAGTTTGCGGTTTTCATATCATTTCCTTATATTTGTTACTTTGTATATTGTAATAAAATTACAAAAGTAGCTATATGCTTCATCGGAGGCTTTGAACGTAGGTTATTTCACTTAAAGTAGATTTTTTTTTAATAAATAACTTATTTGACAAAAATAATTTCAGGTATACGATCAATTTATTCGGAGTAAAAATGTAAAATTTTCTCTATTCTAACTCTTAGGCATCGTTTGATTGCCACTCTAGATGTGGGGGAATTGAAAAATCTCATGAATTGGCAAAAATAGAGTTGTTTGGTTCCCCAAACTCCCATGATTTCTTTTTTTCTTAGGAGTTGTCAACTCCTCCATAATGGAGAAGTTTAATTACCTAGGCCTTCCTAACTCATTGGAAACTCTCGTGTCCATTTAATTCCATCATGTCAACCAAACGAGTTTTAAGCAATTCACGTGTTTTTAAAACTAACGGGAGATTCATTCCACCATGGCAACCAAACGACACGTTAGTACTACAAACTAACAACTGTAGATTTTAAAATCTTAATTTAAAGTGTATTTAAATACTATTAACTCTGATTGTTATAAGTTCACTATACATGACAAATTAAAAAGTTATGCATTCGCTTGAGATACACACTTAGTACAATATTATATGATCTTTTATCACCCATCACTCTTAACATCTAAATTTTCACTTACAATGATAGGCGAGCGTCCATATCGGCCCTAGCTCCACCACTGTGTAATGAGTATTTGTCGTACTCCTAGTCTTTTATGGTTTCACAAGTACAAGTTTGGGGACAAAATAATAAATTCGTTGGCTTGCTGGTGCCAAAAAGAAGTTGAAGGAGGGAGCTGACCAGCTGGCGCGCACCCAGGAAGTGTGCAGTACTTTTGCCGATTCCCTTAAGCACTCTGATGCAAAAATCAGCGAACTGATCACCCTCACCACTAATATCGTTGCTTATGCCACCTGGCGAGGTATGATCAGCGGGATGCGTGCTGCACTTGATGAGCCTCCTACCCTGCAGACTATAGAGGAGGAAGAGAGGCAGTTGGAGATCCTCTACCCTGTTTAGCCTAACTTGAGCGTGCTGATGACTGGGGTTGGCGAGATGAACTCTCCTGCGCTGATGGAGCATACAGTTGCTGAGGAGGCTGGTTCCCTTCAGGAGGCTGCCGTGGCTGAGGGAGCTTAGGAGGCTGCTGGTATTGAGGGCGTGCAACCTGGTCCTGTACCTGAAATGGGAGGTCAGCAGGAGAAGGCAGAAGAGGTTCCAGAAACGGAGGTCATTGATCTGGCCTCAAGTTAAAAGTTTTTATTTTCAAACTTCTTTGGATGGTGGTCTGACCCTGTATGGGCAGATTTGTAAGATTTTTAAACATTTTGTCTTGTGTTTGTCCGTCGTGGTGACGGTTAACTGAACTTGGGGCCGTGTTTTGGCCATGTTTTGAAATGCCCCTTTCCTTAGTTTTGGCAAGTTTTATTTATGTCACAACTTGTGTTGCTTTGTTATTTACTTATATACTTAGTTTAGGAAGCTGTCGTGTCAGCCTGCTGGCTGATTTAGGCTAATCACGTCAGCCTGTTGAGGCTGAGTTAGACTCAGCTAGCTGCCGTGTCAGTCTAATGACTAATTTAGGCATATGCCACATTTTGGGTGAAGTGTCCGTGTCAACTTGTGAGGCTGATTTAGACCAGTCATGTCAGCCTGAAAAGGCTGATTTAGACTTAGCTAACTGCTGTGTCAGTCCAATGACTGATTTAGGCATATGCCGCATTTTGACTACTTAAGCTTGTTCATGACGCAAGTTGTGTTCATCATATTTAAAGCCAACAGGGGCGTACCTTAGGCAAGTTTATCGTCATTCTAGGACCAATGGAACATTGCAGGATTCCGGTAGCTCAGAAATCCCTGCGCTCCATATGTTTGTGCATGCATGTTGGGGACCTGATTGACTTCGTCGAGTACTCGGTATTGCGAGCTACGTTTTGGGGGTAGTATCCAGGTTAGCTGGATAAGCTTTAAGCTGTCAGCCAGACTCCCTTTCGTATGTTCCACAAGCCGCCTGGTTAGGGTGCTCCTACTGGAGAATTTAGGTTAGGCATGTTGGAGTGCCATGTGCCTTGTCACCCCACGTTTGCAGTTGACAGTCCTGCTAGCAACACTTTCAATCATGGGCGGATCTAGCCCTATTTTACTAGCCCTATAGCCCTAGATATATTATCAAATATATTTTAGTGCACTAAGTATGCATACAAACAATGTAGCTTAGTTGGTGATTGTGAGGCTTACTATTCAAAAGGACAGGGGTTCGATTCTCATTTAAGCTAATTTTGGTCCATTTTTCGTTTTGATTTCACATTCCAACATTTAATACAATTCCAAATTCCGAGACATGATAAAAGTCTTTCCTAATAATATTGTTATCATTATAAAATATTTGATTGATAAAAAAATTGTATATGAACAAAATAAAGTATTTTCTTTTCAATTACCTTCTTTTCCACTAATCTTTAATATTGGTTTGTCTTAAAATGTTGGATTTTTATCGTATTGATCAAACGAGATTATCTAAAATAGTTATTTACTGTCTGTCTTGATAGAAATTATGACACGTACAGTTAGTAGCGCGCAGATCCATGAAATTTGATTTATGGGATTCCAATCAAAATATTAATGCAATTTTTGCGTAAAAAATATAAATTTTATTTTATTTAGCCTATAAATTGGATAAAATACATAAAAAAAACTCACTTTATGAGTATCTCGAAACCTGAAAACTCACACATAGATCTGACAACAGTTTGAATTTTTCTTTCACAAATATGTTTCGAATGTCTATGAATTTAACCCTAGATGGAATTGGTTCCTGGTTCTGCCCCTGCTTTCAATGTACCATAGATATTAGAGTCTAGAGTGATGCATTTAGAAAAGCCTGAAAATAGGAATTCTACCAGAGCGATGTGAAGTACCTAATGCTGCCTCATGGGGTGCTAGAGCAATTGTGGTCCCAGGAAGCTTACATGCCACACAACTCCAATAGCAGTTTTTAAAGTTTAAAGAAATAAAGGAAAACGACACAAAATTGGTAGTATGCCTACTACCATTTTTTTTAGCTTTTCTTAATACACTACTCTGTACACTAAACTCTACTTATTATCAAAAGTGATACCTCTTCAGGTGAAGTATGTTACATGGTTTGTGTATGATTTGACCGTCCATGGTCATTAATCTGTACGCCTCATGGCCAACAACGCCTTCTACCTGGTATGGTCCTTCCCATTTGTAGGCAAATTGCCCGCCTTACAATTCTTTGTGTTTTGGAATACTTCACTGAGAACCAGGTCTCCTACCTCTAGGAGCCTGACTTTTACGTTCTTGTTATAACTTCTGGCGACTGACTGCTTGTAGGCAGCCAGACGTATTTTTGCGCTTGCTCGCAGCTCGCAGCTCGTCTATCGTGTCCAGGCTCCTGATCATCTCTGCACTATTCAGTTCCCCTGTCATACATCTATGCCTGTGAGTTGGAACTAGAACCTCCGATGGAATTACTGCTTCTGCGCCAAACACCAGGCTGAAGGGTGTCTGGCCTGTCGACGTCTTTGGTGTCGTTCTGTCTGGCCATAACCCTAGTGGCAATTCATCTGCCCACTTTCCTCCTAACTCATGTAACCTCCTTCTTAAGTTATCCATGATGATCTTGTTGCTGGATTCGGCTTGGCCGTTGGACTTTAGAGTCCTGGGTTTTGACTTTTCATAGTGATGTTCCATCTGGCACGGTATCCTTCCGCGTCGTTTGAGATGAATTGTGATCGATTCACATATAATTTCTGACGGGATACCAAACCGGCAGATGATGTTACGTTTGATAAAAGAGATGACCTCTTTATCTTTTACCTCTGTGAACGCTTCTGCTTCTATCCATGTGGAAAAATAGTCTATCATTGCTAGCATCCATATTCTGTTTCCTGTGGCTCTGGTGGTTCGTCGGTTTTGTTACTCGTCGTCAAAAGTTACCTTGACCAAAACAATATTTATAACTTCACAAACTACTCTACTCTTAGTAAAGAGGTAAGTAAAGGTCGGATCCCAAGGGACGGGTATTAATGTAGGATTTTCAATTGCAAATGGTTGTGTCTAAGGGTGTCACAATTTGGGTTGAGATAGGAGAAAAAACTAAACTAAACAACAATGTAAATAAAGTAATGAAAACAAGCAAGATGATTAAAATGAGATGTAAACAATTGATTAAAAGCACTAGGGTGTCATGGGTTCATAGGGGATTCATGAGATTTGACATACAAACATGTTCTCTACTAGATACAAGCACTTATTGTTGTGATGGGATCGAGTTAGTGTATATCTTACAATCCCTAAGAAGGTTTAGGTCCCGGAGCCGAATCGATTAGATTGTACAACACCTACACGTCGACTTAGTCCTTCCTATCCAACTATATGAATAGTCTAATGAGACTTGAGTTGGTTTATGTCTTACAAGTCTCATTGAAAAGGTAAGTGATGGGTAAAAAACTGCAAGGATTCATAGGTTCGCATTTCATCAAACATAACCTGTGCATAAGTTGGAATCACAACAAGCAAGCAAATTAATTATGGAAACATATTAGATTAAGCACGAATCAATCACCATGTTGGTTTCCTCTAATTCCCCATTAACCTTAGTTAAGGAAACTACTCACTCATTATCAAGTTTAACATGCTAACAAGGTTGTCAATCATACTAGCAAGGCAAAACATGATGAACAAATGAAGATGATTAACAATAATTAAAAAGGATTAAGAGAGAATTATACCTATAAAGATGATTCCAAATAATAAATCAAAGAATAATAGAAGTACTTGATTATTGATGGAAGGTTGTCAATCCTCCAAATAAACCCAAATAATCTTCTAATTACCCAAAATAAATGATGAACAATAGAGAAATTAAGGAAAGATTAAGAAATGAGATTTGTATTAATGCTAAATTAAGAGTTGATTACAAGATTAAGTGAGTATTAAGATGAGATTAAGATTGTATTAAGATGCATTAAAAGAGTATTAAGACTTGATGCTAATCTAAGTAGTACAATGGGGTATTTATACTAAAGATTAGGTACAAATATTAGGGTTACTAAGGTCTTAAATGACTATTAAGACCCTTAAGAAAAGTTGAGGAAGTGCTCCTTTCCAAGGAGATGCGTATCTCCGTTTTGCTAGTCCCCAGAAAATATGCTCGTCCCGAGCGTCTAGGAGGTAGGCACGGTGGAGTCTGCAAGGGGATCCGAGCGGATCAGGGGAGAAACGCTCGGATTGCTTGGATTCAAGACGAGCGTCTTGGCATCAGGACGCTCGGATGGCTGGGCATAGAGACGCTCGGATTGGCATGGAGCCGCTCGGGTCCTGGGTAAGGCACTTTTCTTCTCTTCTTTCCTCAACAATCCTCGGGGATCTTGTTGAGGATACAAGGATCCTTTCATCATTACCCAATCTACTTTGTTATCTACATAGGCCTTCTAGTATCGTCTTTCCTTTGATGCTTGGTCATTGAATTCGATCAATTTAGCTCCATTTTGCCATGAAAATGAAAGGTTTGCACTCCTCTCCTACCATGGAAACAAAACCTCAAATAATATGCAAAACGGGAAACTAAAGATATTAAATGACCCAATTATACACTAAAAAGCATAGGAAAGAGGCTAATTCGGGGACTAAATATGCTCAAATATGAGTCACATCAAATATCCCCAAACCGAACCTTTGCTCGTCCCGAGTAAAGAGGTGACAAAACTAGGACCCTTATTCAAACTATCCTACTAATATAGCCGATGTGAGATAATTAGCGGGTCTCACTCCGCCCCTTCAACTCGCAACAAGTCAACCATGAGGTAGGATGCCTTCTTGCAAGGCAAGGTGGGGCTTGCCAAAATGGCGACACATCCAAGCATTAAAGCACATAAAACAAGGTAAATGGATGCATCTATAAAAATTAATAGCCACTTTCCTCATCTAAGTGGCGGAAATTATGTAAAGTGGAAGCAATCTAAGGATACACATTTCATTATAGATACGGTTTCTTCAAACTACTAAGCCTAGAAGGATACCAATAAATCACCTCCAAGTTGTGTCAAGCTAGGGTACCTTTGTCCTCAATTGTTAAATGCTTTCGTCAAGAGTAGACTCCCTATGGTGTTAGAAACACTGGAGGATCGCGGAATTCCCCTTCTTGTCTAGACAAGAAGAAGGTTCGTCCCCTCTCTACCATGCACAAAAGTGGATACGATGGAAAAGGGATAAATAGAATTTGAGTTTCATGTGGGAGTTTGCTTTTGTTGTTGTTATTCCCCCCAATTTCTTGTGGCATTTGACATTTGAGAACACTTTCTTTTTGCCATTTCTTTTGATGTTTGACATTTCAATACTTGACAACTTTCAACTTTTTGCCTTTTCTTTTGAACATTTTCAAAGTCACCCTATTTGTAGTGAGGGTGCTTATTTTTGAAGCATAGGAGTTTTCATTTTTGTTACTCCTCTTTTCTTTTAATGCAATTGCAAATTGACTTTTCATTTCAATTCTTGAACTCAAATTTTTGAACAATTTTTGTGCCCATTCCCTTTTTGATGACAAAATATGGTAGAATGTGGATTGATGTTTGCATGGTTTCAAGGGTCACCTTGGAATAAACGGTAGCCAGGGAGTTATCACACCACAAGGTACTTTTGACTAGGCCTTAATCCATGGGTCAAAGGATACTAACATGACACATCCTAGGATGTTTTACAAGTATTATAACAAGCAAAGTCTTAAGAAGAAAAAGTATCTACAAGGGCCTTATATACACTTCTCAAGCTTCCCAAATAGATGTTTTCACAAAAATTTTCCTAAATGCAACTATATGCCATGATGCAACTAACATTTATACAACCATAATGCATATGCTTCTACCAACTATTATGCCATATAATCTAGATGCAATCCTATAATCACATTGTTTTTACCGCATCAATCAAAATAAATCCACATAGTCATTAACATAAAGAGGAAAAAGGAGATTTGGAAAGATCATACCATGCGGTCTTCTATATCCTCATGCCTCGGATGTGGCATAGTCGATCAATGTGAAAAAGGATGATCAAACACAATATATACAAAACAATATATACAAGACTATACTATAAAGGAAATTATGAAACAAGTTAACAGAACATGAAATTCTTATCATGAAAAAGAAAGAAATGAGGGAGAGTAATAGAAACTTCACTTTGGCCTTGTTGGATGCCTCGTGCCCGCTCCATCTAGCTCATGAAGTGTTCTTCAAAGGTCGTCATCGTCCCCACCCAAATCACTATCCCAAGCTTCCCTCGATGCATCGCTTCCATGGAAATCCATAAACTCATCCCCTTCGCTATCTAGCTCTACCGTGTCTCCACCATTTGAGTTTTCGCTCCCTTCACCTCCTTGACCATGTGTTCCCTCATTAGCTTTCTCCGAATTTGGGAAAAGAATATGTATTTGAGCCCAAGAGGGAAACATTCCCTCTTCACTAATGATTCCTTGCCGAGCCATTTGGTGAAATTGTGGATACAAGCCATAATAATGTTGGAATATGTGTCCTCCGACAATAATGCGATCACAACTGTCGATCATGATGATCACATGTTTAAGTCTCATTTTAAAGAATACGATTGGGAAGTAATATTTTACTGTCAACTGGTCCACACATATCGGTAATGATTGGCTGACTAGAGTTTGACATTACTGTCGTGCGACGGTGGTGATCAATTGATCCCCTTAAGTCATACCTAAAGGGTAACACTCTTAATTGAATATTTAATTGATCGTATGACGATACGGGTTAATTAAATTACTTAAAATTGACGGACAATTTTGGAAGTAATATTTACGTGTCTCATTGTAATTTGATTAAATAAGATACGGTCTAAGTAATCGAATTGTTTTATTACTTAGATAAAATTATTGTTTACGGAAACAATTGAAACGGAATGAATAATTTATTATAAATACAATATGTTGTGATTTATAAATTGGTAAACCATTTTTTGGTACAAGTAATTGTGAATTACTATGTTAATTTTATAAGTGACATATTTTATTAATATGTTGATTTTTAATGGTTAAAAATACATTTTATAAATAAGATGTCATGAAATGTGTCACATGTGACATATTGACAAAATCACAAATAAAATGGACTCATCCATTTTATGTATGTGTACCGAAATGGAGGGAGTATTTAGGATAAAATTGTGTTGATTATGTTAAGTGGAAAACATGAGTATTAACCTAATAGACTAGCTTTGCATGCCTAACTGCTTTTGTGAAGAGCATCTTGGCCATGCATTGGGTCCTTTCTTCCCCCCACTCGGTTTCCACCTAGAAAAGAAGAGTGTTTCTTCTTTAATCATTCCTCTTTTACACTACATATTTTTCTAGTGTAATTTCATTCTACTCTCTAATATTATTACAAGAACTTAGAGAGATACAAAATACTCCATAATTTTTCCCTCTCTTGGCCGAAATACTAGAGAGCAAAAACAATATTTTGGGTCAATTTTTGGTAAGATTAATATTGTTCTAGATCAAGTAATATTAATCTATTAAGGGGTTATCTTGGGTATATGCTTTTGGGAGAGGTTCTAATTTGAACCTTGTTCATCCAATATTTGGAAGCTTAAGAACAAGTGAGTAGGAGAACTCACTTGTGCCCTTTTAATCCGAAAATCATATGGTGAGAAAACGATTTCTTCACATATCTATTTTAGTTTGCATGCATAAGATTTGCAATTAATTTTATGACTAAATTAATTCATCACATATATGAATATGTAAAGTAATGAGATATAGATTTCAAACAAGCGGTATCATGAGCTTTTGGTTGTTTGCATGCAAATCGGTTATAGTTTTTCCGAGTTATACGATTAACATATAAAACTTGTAAATTTATGTTATTATGATATATCACGAAATAAATTTTGCATGTTAAAGTTTCTGGTCCTAAAATTTATTTAGGATATTTTGGTTAATTTATGGATTTTTATTGTTCATTTTATATAATAATGGCATTAAAAATGTGATTTTATGATAAAAATATCATTTTCGGACTAAAATTAGCTAAACTTCGAATTTTTCAGTGGTTTTTGGATATGTTTTCACATATGTTATTTTGAGATGACCTGTAAATTTTCAGAATTTTTGGAGTTTTATGCTCGAAATATGGATTTTTCATGATAAAAATCGAATTTAAATGAAAAATAGGTTAATATGAGAAATATTTCGAATCTGGTCATAGAAATTTAGTATGTTGTCACATACAATTTTAATAGATGTGTGTAAAATAATAGGCTATTATGAAGTCTCTATGCATGATTTATGAATTTTTGATGAAAAATAGCATAAATAGTGACTTTAATTAGTGAATAATTGCTAAAACATACTTCATGACCAAGGAAAAATGTCACATGTTGCATTTTATTACCTATTTCAGATCTAAAATTGAAAAGTTGATAAATATAATTTTCTCATGTTCTTATAATTATATTTGATATATCCGATAAACCGCAACATTGTTTTTCCCGATAAATTTCGAAATTTTTAACCTAAGTTTTTGGATATTATGAGTGTCATGGTATTTTTTTCCAGAATGTTCATGAGTTTAAATTTTGAATTTTGAATTTATTTGAAATTTTTGTGATTTATTTGAAGTTTATAGCATTTTATTGTAATTTTGAGTCCACTAATGAACAATTTTAAGAAATATAAGTTAATTATAGTAAATATGTTAGTGGAGACTAATTTTGAGTCCTAAGTTGGTTAGGGTAATTAACTTGTGCATAAATATGATTTTATGTAATTTATTGTGATTTTAAAAGGTTGAATCACGCAAATCCGTAAAAACCAATTAATATACGATATTGGCTCCTTAAAGACGATTTAGCATAAAATTGGGCATGTTCATACATATTATAATGCTGCATTTTATTTATGATTGTCATAATTTTATTTTATGTAATTTTTGAATTATGTAATTTTACTTAGTATGGCCTTAGTTTTAATTGGTATTACCCGAAATGTATGGGAATATCGATTCGGTTGTAATTTATTGTGATCTCGTATCACCGTTTTGTAATTTAATAGATTTATTTTATTTTAATTACAAATGTATAATAGGAAATTATGTAATTTGTTATGTAATTTAATTATTTCGGAGTTCCTTGAAGACGGTGTAACTCAAGGAAGACGATACATAAAGACGGTGTTACCTCAAGATGCGTGCCTAAACCGAAGTTCAAGGGACCAATGGAGTTGGTTTCCGAATATGTAATAGTTAATTAGATTTTCTATTTTAGGAAGGCCATACTAGGATTTCTTTATGCTTTGCATTTTATTTATATGTTGCATGCATCGCTAAATCGCCATAACTAAGACATGCATCATCATTTTATCGAGTTTATCGACCGTGTCAATTAGAATTATCGTAGTTCACCGCTTTAGTTCACTTAAAACGTGATAGATAATAAATTGACATGACCTCTCGCTAAAAATAAACAATTGAGACATAGCCTTACCAAAAAGTAGAAACCATGAAAACCTATTTCGCGAGGGAGTGCACTCGGCCATCCCGGGGCACAAACCTTGTTACGTAGGGGAAGTGGGTGATAAATGTCTATCCACCGAATTCGTGTTGATGAGGGTTTCATCGGCTATCCCGTGCCTAAGTTGATGTGAATTTGGATCATGGACACATTTATTTGAAATTTGGATTGACCTCAACGGAAGTATTCGTGACCGTAGTCGCATTTGTTCCGGGCTATAGATAAATATTAGAGTAATTTTATCGACCGAGAATTCTAAAAGTAGAATCGATTAAAGAGTTAGTCCACCGAGTTATATTGATAAGGGTTTCATCGGCTATCCCGTGCCCAAGTTAATATGAATTTGGATCTCGGAATCATTTATCATAGTTGGGTAGAGGTCACTATGTAAATGCTTTTACTTGTTATTTACAAGTATTAATAAAACGATAAATGTTAAGTTTTCACTATTCCGTTATCATATTGTTCTATTTCTTCACCACAAATTTTATACGATATCATTTCGATTCAAAACTCCATTAAAACATCGTTACTAAAGACAAAATTTGAATTTTCTTCTAAAAACCTCGAATTATCCATTGGAAGGATCTCAAGTGAAGAGTATAGATACAAGTTATTCATTATCAAACAGGTTTTTGATTTTTGACTGACACATCTACTTACAATGGATTGTTTTTCATATACTTAATTAAATTAAGTGCCTTGAAACGATACATCATTTTGGTAACTAGATTTGTTGGAAATCAAAATTGACCAAAATACCGCAACCACTTTAATGAAAGTTTTAAGACTAAACAAATGAATTGAAGAGTAGTCTTCATGAAATTCAATTTTGCTTCTCTAAGCAAAGACTCATTGAAAAGAGTGGGAGCATTCTCTTAAACCGTTAAGAAAAGGACGAGGTTCAAGAAGTAAAATTAGAATGGAATTGATACAAGGTAATGTTAAAAGTAAAGTTATTGAGAATAACGATACTAAACCTATCAATCCCGACCGATAAAGTTTCCATTGTCTTAATTGTTGGACGCTAGAAAGAAAACTACCCCAAATTATTGAAGAATCAACAAGTTAGTTGTGGGACATCTAATGGGATCTTCTTCTTTAAATGTTTATTTGATTAATATAAATTTTGCTAGTACTACTTCGTCAATATTAGAAACCAGTGGAGGTTTTCATCATTGTATTCGATACATAAGATGATTATAATATGACGACTAGCATCAAATAATATCGAGAGATAGAGTCATTGTGTAATCAATCTAGTTTTGGGTTTATAGTTGTACTTAATTATGACTATTAAGTGCATAAACTCTAAATAAGAATATAAACTTGTTAAGATACAAAAGAGGTTTCACTTTTGTGACCCTATACACCATGATTTGATGTATGGCTAGCCCATTATCAAGGTGATTATATTCTAAACCAAACTAGAATGATATATCATGAAGATGATGCAAGACTCAAATTGGTAACCCAAGATTAAACCTTAGATTCTGGAATGATGAACGCAAAGAGTTATTGAGTACTCTTGAAACCATTAGATCTTATGGTATATGCGTATCTTGTATTCAAAGCAAGATGTCTCGTGCCTTTGGTTGAAAAGGAGATCGAGGTTGTAAATCATTGATCCAAAATAGGTTGATCATTTTCTTTTACCAACGATTTAAGTTGACGCTAATGTGTTCACTTAATAAGGTAAATAGATAAATCTTTGAAGAAGTTCAAAGAGTTCAAAAAAAAAAAATCACGATCTAGTCATGATGGGATTATCAAAGTGAAGACTTTGATATAGGCCAAAGGAAATGTGATATAGTATCAAAAAAATTAATCTCTCTTAGCACGCATTATGGGATAATGTGTGGTTGGATAAAGAAATCAAACGCTATTTCGATATGGTTTGGACTTCAATCAAGTTACTTTGAGTTACTTGATCCTTTTGGGGATTTTATCATTTTGTCTAAATTATTTTTCCACTAAATCTAAAGTAATTCATATGTGATATGAAATGATAGGGTACCATGCTTGTAAGTTTTCACAAGAAACAAATGCTCATTTTTCCTTACTATAATCACGAGTACAACAAGTTTGTGGCTCGTGAAGCTGTCTTTCTAGAATACAAGTTTATTTCTAGAAGACAGAGTGGGAGAAATTATTCAAGAGCCACAAAGAATGTTATGTCGCAAGAAACTGGTCTTTCTTGGCTACATGAGGCGTTTTGTGTAAGACGTTATTTCTCAAAACCTAGGAGGTTAAAGTCATCACTTGTTGAAGACGATGAATAAGTGTTACTTTTAGAAAGTAAAAAGCTTGCAACTTACAATGAAATTGTTTGATTCAAGTTGATTACTTCTAGAAAGTAATGAACATATGACTTACATGAGAGTGTTTAAGTCACAACTCAATACAAGGCTTAGAGCCATGAAAATCCGAAACAATTCCAAGTGAATTGTTAGATATCAAAGCTTGATTGGTAGCAAAGGGTTTTGCACTAGTTGAAATGCTTAAGTCTATTTGGATCTTCTTAGGGATTGTGTTTCATTATGAGATATATAAAGCGAGTGAATCTAAAACCCACTTCTTCAATTAGAAGGAATGTATTCAATACATGTCTTGAGTTTTGTAGATTCTTGTCATCCTAAGATAATGTGAAACTTAAGAGAGGGTCTTAAGTAGGACATCAATGAGTTGGAATCAATGTTTTGATCATGTTATAAAACATTTCTCGATAAGTCGAGAAGTTGTGTTTATACATAAAGTTTAGTGGGAGTTACGGAAATTTTAGTAGTCTTATATGTGGATGACATATTGATCATTGCGAATGATTTAAGACTTAGGAGAAATATAGTACATCTTTAGTATCCGGATTTATGGAGATAAATCTACATGATATTAATGTCAAATAACGAGTCTTATGTTGATAAGAATCATGACTAGTTCAATCCAGTTGAACATATTTGATTGATTCCATTTGCTTCATTTCTTAGAATCAATTAAATAGGAAATGATGTATAACACTTCATATACCTTGAGTATGATGAATTGTTTCAAATCGAATTTAAGTAATAGTTACCAAGTAAGCCATAAAGATTACCCTTAAGTGCTTGCAGAAACATTAAGGATGTAAAGCAAAGTGTTTTTGATGCAATTTTGTGTAAGGGTGTTACACAGATGACAATTGACAATTGAGATTGCGCATGGTTTCAGACAAAACCATAATCAAAACACATTAGGATGGTTAAGATACCATTGTGGCTATGTTATTTAAGAAATAGATTTTCTAGAATCGTTCTAGGCAATAAAGAACAATGAGAAATATTTACAACGGAAATTGAGTACACTTGCAATCATGGGATGTGCAAGAAGGATGAGTCCCACATACTGTGAAAACAGTGGGAGTTGTTCTAAGGCTAGACGGCCTATGTCTTGATTGGATCTCGACACGTACTAAGAAAGTTTTGTAATGCAAATGTATACATTAAAAAGGAAAACGAGTATGTAGTAAGGTTGAGTAAGGTACAAGAAGTTGATAAAACCTACTAACCAAAGCCTTCTCATAGGCTTAACATGATAAGTCATGTCATATGTCATTTCAATTGCATTGAGATGAACAACTACATATAAGATGAAAATGGATTATAAAAATATGAAGTAGTAATCAGGTATTGACTATTCATATGAGATAATCACATTTGTCCTTCGAGTTTATAAATCTGAAAACTCCTTTTATACCTTGTTACATCCAAACGGGTTGTAGAGACAATTGAACCCCGTTAAAGTGAACTCGGATTAACATAGTATTCGCCCATAGTCACTTGTATGAGGTGACGTCTCGAAGTGACTAGAGTGTGATGCGATTGATGGCAAGTTCAGTGCCATACAGTCATGTGAGATGACTAGTCGATCACATAGGCAGACTGTTAGGAACACTTTGTCGGGCCTTATGACCGCTTATAGAATTCTGGCAAATTTATATAGCCTGGTCGTGGCGAGAGCTACTATAGTATTCTAATGAGTCGATTCTTTTGACTAAAGACTATTCGCCTAAGATGGCATAGTTTCAGATTAACTTTGATTTGTGTTACTACGACCTTCGTAAATGGGGTCAAATGGGCATATTTTGGGTATGATGGCTGTGGCTAGTCGAAGGGATTAAGTGCGATAGGAATTGTCCACCCCTAATCAGGGTTATAACAATATCTCAGGGCCACTCGAGGAGTAATGAACTGGAAATGCGTGGCCACGCTCGGAAAATATCTATGGTAGATAAATCCGGTCAATCAGTTATTCTCCAGATCGAGGAAACGACTTTTAATATGATCACTTGCAAGTACGACCTGAAAGACACCTTGCATTGAGTGGGAGATAGTAATAGGACAAGAGAATTGGTGACGCACACTTGTTGAGGACAAGTGGGAGATTGTTGGAATATGTGTCCTCCAACAATAATGCGATCACAACTGTCGATCATGATGATCACATGTTTAAGTCTCATTTTAAAGAATACAATTGGGAAGTAATATTTTACTGTCAACTGGTCCACACATATCGGTAATGATTGCCTGACTAGAGTTTGACATTACTGTCGTGCGACGGTGGTGATCAGTTGATCCCCTTAGGTCATACCTAAAGGGTAACACTCTTAATTGAATATTTAATTGATCGTATGACGATACGGGTTAATTAAATTACTTAAAATTGACGGACAATTTTGGAAGTAATATTTACGTGTCTCATTGTAATTTGATTAAATAAGATACGGTCTAAGTAATCGAATTGTTTTATTACTTAGATGAAATTATTGTTTACGGAAACAATTGAAACGGAATGAATAATTTATTATAAATACAAGATATTGTGATTTATAAATTGGTAAACCATTTTTTGGTACAAGTAATTGTGAATTACTATGTTAATTTTATAAGTGACATATTTTATTAATATGTTGATTTTTAATGGTTAAAAATACATTTTATAAATAAGATGTCATGAAATGTGTCACATGTGACATATTGACAAAATCACAAATAAAATGAACTCATCCATTTTATGTATGTGTACCGAAATGGAGGGAGTATTTAGAATAAAATTGTGTTGATTATGTTAAGTGGAAAACATGATGAATAACCTAATAGACTAGCTTTGCATGCCTAATTGCTTTTGTGAAGAGCATCTTGGCCATGCATTGGGTCCTTTCTTCCCCCCACTCGGTTTCCACCTAGAAAAGAAGAGTGTTTCTTATTTAATCATTCCTCTTTTACACTACATATTTTTCTAGTGTAATTCATTCTACTCTCTAATATTATTACAAGAACTTAGAGAGATAGAAAATACTCCATAACTTTTCCCTCTCTTGGCCGAAATACTAGAGAGCAAAAACAATATTTTGGGTCAATTTTTGGTAAGATTAATATTGTTATAGATCAAGTAATATTAATCTATTAAGGGGTTATCTTGGGTATATGCTTTTGGGAGAGGTTCTAATTTGAACCTTGTTCATCCAATATTTGGAAGCTCAAGAACAAGTGAGTAGGAGAACTCACTTGTGCCCTTTTAATCCGAAAATCATATGGTGAGAAAACGATTTCTTCACTTATCTATTTTAGTTTGCATGCATAAGATTTTCAATTAATTTTATGACTAAATTAATTCATCACATATATGAATATGTAAAGTAATGAGATATAGATTTCAAACAAATAATTATTCACATTGGCTTCATATTGTCGGAGATGCATATCATGAAGGATTCCCGTCACAAAATCATCGCTAGGGAGGATAAAAGGATTCGGGTGGTTGTAAGGTTGGTATTGGAAGGGGTAAGGTGGTATCACAATATTTTCATTGTTATTCTTTTGTTGCTCATGTTGTTGATGTGGTGTTGGAGGTGGTGCTTGATTTGCTTGACTCGTACTTGTTGGGATGATATATGATGGTATTGGAGAGAGAGGGCCTCGTCTTGGTGAAATTCTTGCTAATCCCTCTATTTCTAGGTAAATGGGAGTGTTCCCCTTAGTAAGCCATTTGATCCTCTTTGCATATCCCTCATGGGTCATCCAATGGTGTTGCCTAAGGATTAGCTCTTCATTGATCCTTGTGTTACCGGAAGGGGTACATACTCATTGTTTTCATTGAATTTTGGGTTGAAAAACTTGGCAAGCCTTGTGATAAATCCCCCGTTAACAATGTGTTTTACACCATCATTATCCCCATTTCGGAATTTAGCCCATTTCTCTAGAAGAACAAGGGGGGCGTTGAAATGGTACCCGCTCCTTCTTTGAATTTCCAGGTAAGACTCCATGAATATAAGGTCAAGCTTATTCACTATTGCGGGATCTCGACGGGCAAGAAGAGTACCGGCTAGAAATCGATATGTGAGCCTAATGATGGGATTTTGAATGTGAAAAGCCAAGAATTCTTTGATGTATAAAAAATCCCGACCCGTCATTGCTCTCCAAAGGGGTGCCACGCTATAATTTCTTGGCTTTGATGTTCGGGTAGGCAAAACATCTAGCCCAAGCACATTAGCGAATTCAACAAGGGTCATAATCCTAGTGGTGTTTTCCCATCTAAATTCCACACATATGGTCTTGTTCAAGGTAGTGATTTCCAAAAAGCTCAAGAATTCAAGAACTAAAGATCGATAGGTACGCTAATGCATGTGAAATAAGGTTGAAAGACCAAACAATTCAAAGAGAGCTTCGGTTTGATGATAGATTCCAAGTTTCCTCAAAGTCTTATGGCACATAAATTTAGTGGGTAGAATGTTCTTACCAAGAAGACGATGGAAAACAAGCCTTTGAACATCATTGACAAACTCTATGTTGGAAAACTCATCAGGTTTTGTAAGATCAATTATCTCTTCATTTTCCCTTCTCAAAGTATTGAGATGAGAAGTAGATGAGCTCTCCCTTACCCTTGGTTTTCTTCTCTCTCTAAATAATGATCCTCTTGGCCCCATTCTTGAATGTAGATCTAGAATTAGACTTGTTGAAATATGGAGATGTTCTTTGTGATTTAGATTTTCTTTTGAATCTTTTGAAACCCTCGATTTTGGGGGTTTTTGTTTTTGAGGATTAAATGAGTGCTTGAGATATAATTTGAGTTATATGAGAGGGGGTTTTATGTTTTAAAGTGGAAGGAAGGATGAGGTGTCACGAAATGTGTGGTGGGGAAGGATTTTAAGTTGCGAGAAATTAGAGGAAAAGGACGGTAGGGCGACGAGCGGTTCGAGCATGAGACGCTCGGATCCTAGCTTTTGGAGACGAGCGGATTCCTCACGGGACGCTCGGATCTTCAGTCAGATCAGACCCCAAATTTTGGAGTATCCAGGATGAGCGGATGCTCGTCGGGACGCTCGGATTTCTACACGGAGACGAGCGGGTCCTACTGGGGATGCTCGGATTCTCTGTCAAGATAAAATCCCAGAAAATGATACAATCAGGACGAGCGGATGCATGGTAAGACGACCATCTTAACTGAGACGAGCGGATTGTCTGTGAAGACGCTTGGATTCTCAGTCAGACCAAAATATTTGTTTCCCAGCTCTCTTAAGGCGAGCGTCTTCTCACCAGGACGCTCGGATCTTTGGTCAGGACGAGAGGATTCTTCACGGGACGCTACGGGTTGGTCCTATTTTTCGTTCATTCCTCATTTGGTGAAAGTGCTTCCCCACACTTGAATTTCTAAATCCTTCATTCAGAAAAAATGATTAGTGACCCTCCCTCACTTACTCTCATGGCAAGAATCATGCTTATGGTAAAAATGCAATAAAGTTAAAGATACAAGTTAGAAGAGTTAGTATATTTACAAGTGGTGGTTTGGAGAGGACTCCACCAAACTCTCTTTGATGATCTTCTCAAGGAGGAGGAGGCCTGAGGTAGGTGACCTCGACCTC
The DNA here is from genome assembly GCF_048544455.1 of Silene latifolia. Lineage (NCBI taxonomy): Eukaryota > Viridiplantae > Streptophyta > Magnoliopsida > Caryophyllales > Caryophyllaceae > Silene > Silene latifolia. Next base: position 4,843,925 of record NW_027413661.1, on the reverse strand, counting down.
TTCAATGAATGCTCCTTCATAATATGGTTTCAATCTTTGGCCATTGACTTTAAATTTGCTCCCATCTTCCGACCTTATCTCGAAGTCTCCATATTTTCCTACTTCGGTGATCACATAGGGACCCATCCATCTAGAGTTCAACTTCCCGGGAAAGAGATGGTATCGGGAGTTGAATAGAAGGACTTTGTCTCCCTTGTGTAAGGCTTTTTTCTTGATTCTCTTGTCATGAAGCAACTTTGTGCTCTCTTTGTAGATTTTGGCATTCTCATAAGATTGTAGTCGGAATTCCTCCAACTCTTGGATTTGCATCATCCTCTTTTGACCACTTAGTTTGAGATCAAGGTTGAGAGCTTTGATTGCCCAAAAAGCTTTGTATTCGAGCTCAATTGGCAAGTGACATGCTTTCCCATAGACAAGTGTGTAAGGGGAGCCTCCTATGGGAGTCTTATAGGCTGTCCTATAAGCCCAAAGAGCATCATCAAGCTTCATGCTCCAATCCTTACAGGTCTTGTTAACAACTTTCTCAAGAATTTGCTTGATCTCTCTATTTGAAACTTCAACTTGACCGCTTGCTTGAGGGTGATATCCCAAGCCGGTTCTATGTTGAACACCATATTTGGTCAAAAGAGATGTGAGCTTCTTTTCATGAAAATGTGTCCCTCCATCACTTATGATTGCTCTAGGGACTCTGAACCTTGGGAAGATTATTTTCTTGAAGAGTTTAGTGACCGTTTTGGCATCATCGGTTGGGGTAGCAATTGCCAATACCCATTTTGAAACATAGTCAACGGCCAAAAGGATGTATTTGTTTCCCTTAGATGTCACGAACGGTCCTTGGTAGTCGATGCCCCAAACATCGAAGATTTCCACTTCCAATATCCCTCTTTGCGGCATCTCGTTCCTCCAAGAAATATTTCCCGTTTTTTGACAAGCATCACAATGGAGGATAAATTCCCTAGCATCTTGGAACATAGTAGGCCAAAAGAAGCCCTATTGAAGGATTTTAGCAATAGTCCTTCGTGCTCCATGGTATCCACCATAAGGTGATGAATGACATCCTTGCAAAATGCCGTGAATCTCCCATTAGGGTATGCACCTCCGGTAGTGTCCATCACTACACTCTTTGTAAATATTGGGGTCATCCCAAAAGTATCTCTTTACCTCAAATAAGAATCTCTTCCTTTGGTTGTAGCTCAAATTTTGAGGAAGAACTCCTCAAACAATATAATTGGCATAGTCGGCAAACCATGGAGTTTTATGCCTCTCAAGTTGTGAATGAATGGCCATCAAAATATCGTTAGGGAAAGAGTCATTGATCGGTGTCTCTCCCTCTTCATCAGGAAATCGGATTTTCGACAAGTGATCCGCTACCACATTCTCGGCCCCCTTCTTATCTCTTATTTCTAAGTCAAATTATTGGAGTAGCAAAATCCAACTCAACAATCTTGGTTTTGCTTCTTTCTTTATCAAGAGATGTCGAAGAGCACGGTGATCTGAGGGAACAATCACTTTTGATCCAAGCAAATAAGAACAGAATTTGTCTAATGCATTGACAATGGCAAGGAGTTCCTTCTCGATAGTATCATAATTCACTTGGGAGGAATCAAGAGTCTTGATTATGTAATAGATAGCATGCAAATATCTTCCTACCCGTTGGCCAAGAACCGCTCCAATGGCGTAGTTACTAGCATCGCACATGATCTCGAATGGTAGTTCCCAATTTGGTGGTTGAATGATCGGTGCCGAGATTAGTGCTTCCTTAATTCTATTAAAGGCTTCAACACACTCATTAGTGAAGTGGAATTGGGCATCTTTAAGTAAGAGTTGAGTGAGGGGTTTCGCGATTTTTGAGAAATCTTTTATAAAACGGCGATAGAAACCCGCGTGACCGAGAAAACTTCTCACCCCTCTAACATTCACGGGAGGTGGGAGTTTCTCTATCACCTCAACCTTAGCTTTATCGACTTCGACGCCTTTTTCCGAGATTAAATGACCCAAAACAATACCTTCATTGACCATAAAGTGACACTTTTCCCAATTAAAAACGAGACTAACATCTTCACATTTTTGCAATACAAGAGAGAGATTATGCAAGCAAGAGTCAAAGTCCTTTCCATAAACACTAAAATCATCCATAAAAACTTCTATTATGGTTTCTAGATAGTCGGAGAAGACACTCATCATGCATCTTTGGAAAGTAGCGGAGGCATTACATAAGCCAAACGACATTCTCCTATATGCAAAAGTACCATAAGGGCATGTGAAGGTGGTCTTATGTTGGTCATCCGGGTGTATTGGGATTTGGAAGAATCCCGAATACCCGTCAAGGTAGCAAAAGAACATGTTGGAGGCTAACCTCTCAAGCATTTGGTCAATGAATGGTAGGGGAAATGATCCTTTCTTGTTGCGGAATTCAATTTTCGATAGATAGTCAATACACATGCGCCAACCGGTGATCTTCCTTGTGGGTATTAGCTCATTCTTATCATTTGTTACCATCGTGGTACCTCTTTTCTTAGGCACCACTTGAACGGGGCTAACCCACAAGGAATCCGATATAGGATATATGATTCCCGCATCAAGTAATTTCATAACCTCCGCTTTTACAATTCTTGCATGTGGGGGTTTAATCTCCTTTGAGATTAGATGGTAGGTCTATGGTCTTCTTCTAAATGAATTCTATGCATGCAAAAATTGGGACTTATCCCCTTAAGGTCATCTAGACTATAACCTATAGCCTTTTCATGTTGTTTCAATACATCAAGCAATTTCCCCAATTAGTTCTCATCAAGTTTGTCATTAACAATCACGGGTTTAGTCTTAGATTCATCAAGGTAAGCATATTTCAAATTTGGGGGAAGGGGTTTTAGAGTTGGAACTTGTACCTCACTTTCTTCCATTAAAGATTCATTAAGGACTTGCTCCATTTCCATTAGACAATCCATTCTCATGGCATATTCAACTTGTTATTCAAGCTCACTAATCTCATCATACTCAAATTCCATGACAAATTCTTCTTGCCCCCCGGCTTGTATGATATCATCTTTGGTTGCTTGTTCCTCTTCTATGGGTTGATATGCTTCCACAAGAATGTTATGCACTAATACGGATTGCTCATGAGTAAGTTCTTTGTTGGCTAGAGCGGCCTCAAGAAGATCTACTTCCAATTCCCAATGCATATTTTTGGCCTCACTTGCTTCTAAGGCTTACAATGCTTGCATGGGGTCTTTGAAGAAAGGTATACTCAAGTGGTCCTCAACAAAACAATCTATAATGTCCATCTTGCAAAATGCACTAAGAAAAAGATGAGAAGTACCTTGAGGATTTTTACTTCCCCAAGGCAAAGAAAGACACAACTAAAAACAATCAAAGAAAATCAAATCAAGTTAACACCGTCCCCGGCAACGGCACCATTTTTGGTCGGTGTATGGATTTCGGTTACTTGTCGTTAAGAGTTACCTAGACCAAAACAATATTTATAACTTCATAAACTACTCTACTTTTAGTAAAGAGGTAACTAAAGGTCGGATCCCAAGGGACGGGTATTGATGTAGGATTTTCGATTGCAAATGGTTGTATCTAAGGGTGTCACAATTTGGGTTGAGGTAGGAGATCAACTAAACTAAATAACAATTTAAACAAAATAATGAAAGCAAATAAGATGATAAAAATGAGATGCAAACAATTGATTAAAAGCACTAGGGTGTCATGGGTTCATAGGGGATTCATGGGATTTGATCATAGAAACATGTTATCTACTAGATGCAAGCAATTATTGTTGTGATGGGATCGAGTTAGTGTATATCTTACAATCCCTTGGTCGGTTTGAGTCCCGGAGCCGAATCGATTAGATTGTACAACACCTAAAAGTCGACTTAATCCTCCCTATCCAACTATATGCAGAGTCTAATGAGTCTCGAGTTGTTTTATGTCTTACAAGTCTCATTGAAAAGATAAGTGATGGGTAAAAAATGCAAGGATTCATAGGCTCACATTTCATCAAACATAACATGTGCATAAGTTGGAATCACAACAAGCAAGAAAATTAATTATGGAAACATATTAGATTAAGCATGAATCAATCCCGATGTTGGTTTCCCCTAATTCCCCATTAACCCTAGTTAAGGTAACTACTCACTCATTATCAAGTTTAACATGCTAACAAGGTTGTCAATCATACTAGCAAGGCAAATCATGATGAACAAATGAAGATTATTAACAATAATTAAAAAGGTTAAGAGAGAATTTTACCTATAAAGATGATTCCAAATAATAAACCAAAAAATAATAGAAGTACTTGATGATTGATGGAAGGTTGTCAATCCTCCAATTAATCTTCTAATTACCCAAAATAAATGATGAACAATAGAGAAATTAAGGAAAGATTAAGGAATTAGATTTGTATTAATGCTAAATTAAGAGTTGATTATAAGATTAAGAGAGTATTAAGACTTGATTAAGATAAGATTAAGATGACATGCTAATCTAGGTAGTACAATGGGGCATTTATATTAGAGATTAGGTACAAAAATTAGCGTTACTAAGGGCTTAAATGATTATTAAGACCCTTAAGAAGAGTTGAGGAAGTGCTCCTCTCCGTTTTGGTAGTCTCCAAGGAATATGCTCGTCCCGAGCGTCTAGGCAGCAGGGACGGGTGGTTCTGCATGGGGATCCGAGCAAATTGTGGGAGGGACGCTCCGATCATTTGGCCGCAAGACGAGCTTCTTGGCATCGGGACGCTCGGATTTTAGCAGGGCGACGCTCGTCTTGGGCAGGGAGACGCTTGGATTGTAGCAGGGCGATGCTCGTCCTGGGCAGGGAGACGCTCGGATCTCTTGTCAGCACCTTCTCTTCTTTTCTTTCCTCAACAATCCTCGGGGATCTTGTTGGAGATGCAAGGATCCTTTAATCATTGCCCATTCTACTTTATTATCTACAGAGGCCTTCTAGTATTGTCTTTCCTTTGATGCTTGGTCATTGAATTTGATCAATTTAGCTCCATTTTGCCATGAAAATGCAAGGTTTGCACTCCTTTCCTACCAAGGGATCAAAACCTCAAAGAATATGCAAAACGGGAAACTAAAGGTAGTAAATGACCTAAATATGCACTAAAAAGCATAGGAACGAGGCTAATTCGGGGACTAAATATGCTCAAATATGAGTCACATCAGAGAGATAGAAGATGCTAATTGAGACATTTGGGTTTCCAATATTTTGGTGTGGGCTAGGATGTTGTTGATGGTGATATCTTTTGCTTGACTATCTTTTTGCATTTGAGTGAAAAATTCTTGTTGGTTCTTTTGCATTTGGAAGACCGCTTTTTTAACATCAAAACCTTGGTCATTGGTTTGATTGTATGGACTTTGATTTTGATAACCTTGGCCTTGGTTGTAAAAGGGACTTTGAGCTTGGTTTTCTTACAAAGAACCTTGAACTTGGACTTTGACTTTGATAACCTGGGCCTTAATGGAGGGAATATTACACTATATTTTCCCATTTTTATCAATTTCTATCTCCAACCCCAATCCCTTCCCTCCATTTTTTAGTTCATTTTAGCTCTATTACTCCCTTAATAATTACTACATTCCAAGCAAGCCCTAAAGGGTAAAGCAATAGGAATGAGTTTTCTTACAAAGAACCTTATA